>NC_034414.1:10385491-10575521 GCF_002078875.1 Numida meleagris | reverse complement strand
GGCGGCGTCGGGGCTGCGGGGCGCCGCGCTCGGCGGTGAGCGGCTTCCCGCGCCTTCGCGGCTGTAACAGCGCCGCGTGTCTCCCCGGCCGCAGCGTGGGACGGGGCGAGCGGAGCGGCCGAGCCCTGCGGAAACCGGGGGCTGGGCTCTAAGCGCGTGGGTTTTCCTTCTCGTCTTTGTTTATTTGTTTTTAGACGCTAAAGGAAAGTTGCTTGTACGCGCTTCAAAGCGTAGCGTTGTTACGATAACTTTTTTAACGCGTGAAGAGTAAGTGTGGTTTAGATGAAGCACGGGTTAGAGTAACTTTCTACTCATTGCTTCGGTCCCCGTTAACCGTGCTTACAAACCAGACAGGGTTTGGTTATTTGTGCAGCAAATCCCTTTGGAACGGATCGAAATAATCCTTTTGGACAGACTGAGCCATGCCCAAGCTGCAGCGAGCACGGAGGGGGTTTTGGGCGATGCTTTGCTCTTTCATCCCGCTCTGTTTGTTTCCTGCAACATGTAACTACTCAGGACTTGTGAAACTGGCATTATAGCTGTATCTTTAGGCACTTCGTTGCTTTCAGTGCCCTTTGAGGCACTTTGAGGGATGTTTCCCCGCGGTGCTGTACCACTTAGATTGCATTGGGAATCAGAGCAGGTACATCGCAGGTGGCACTTTGTGCTGGCGTGCTGAACAGAGGTGCTGTGGCAATGCCCGGGTCTCAGTGCGATGGCACTGCTGCCTGTGAGCAGTGCTCCGCTCCTAGCTGCCTTGGGGAAGCTGTGCTGTCATCCCAAGTGATGCTGCAGGATGGGGCCTGGGAGCTGAGGGTGTGCGCATCTCCCCCAGCACACAGAGGCTGACAGAGAGCGCAGTGTTCCACGTTGCAAAAGAGAGAATGTGGATTTCCTTTTGGAACCATAGTCCTGCCTTTACTTTTATTCCGGTGTTACTGACGTCTATTCGACCACGATCAAGCGGATATGTGCATATATAAATGTTTCCCTTGCTGAGACATATCCTGCTATCATGCACAGCTCCTTCGTTTCCCTATACCATTGAATTCAGCTATAAATAAACGCATTCCAGAAATAACTAGATATTGTAATCTTCATAGAAATATCGTATGTAAGCGTATACAACTATAGCAGCGGACATTGGAAAGTGCCTTGAGTACAGAGATAGGACATCACATGATCCCTTAGTACCCTGACTGCAATTCATTGTGGCATTAGCACTTTCTGAATCAGAAGTGTTGCCTCAGTACAGCCCTCAGTACATTTTTATTCCACTAATCTGCCCTTTTTTTTTTTTTTTTTTAAAGTCCACGTAGGCTTTTGGCATCTGCAGCGTACTGCAGGAAGGATGTCCTTAGCCCTTACTCAGTGCAACTTGTTGTGCAAGTCACCTTTTTTTTCTTCAGTTCATGGTTGTATATCATTCCTCAGTCTTGTCAGTTTTGTCTTTTCCAAGCTGAGGAGCTGTAGTGCATTTGACGTTTTTTCACAAGGTACAGTTCATCTTGATTTGTGTTTTGTTTTCTTTTTTGCTTTCTGATCTAGTGTATGGTTTTGCTGATGAGGAGACAAGCGGTTGCATACAATAGTCAAGATACAGGAGCAGATAGATTTATGCTGGGCCAAAAAAAATGGTTTCCATGTCCCAGTCTAGTTCTTCCCTTCTAGTTCCTATCTTCTCTTTGCTTTTTATTGTTTGTTTGTGTTGGTTAGAAAAGAAAGAAAGCCAACAATCTGAGCACTGTTGAATGTTGTCCTGCTGAACATTGAGGAAACATTGAACATTGTTTTCATAACATTAACTTTATAGATCACAGGATATCTTTTCTGAGTGTTAACATCTAAATCCACTAGATAGTTTATAGGTAAGCATGGAATTTTTTTTTTCCATGTGTATTTTATGGTTATTTACATTAAACACAACCTGCATATGACCTGAGGGTTGTGAGGCTGTATGCAGATTTGCTCAGCTGAGTTTCTTTTTTCTACCCTCGGCAACATAGTATCAGCACCGCACTTCACCATCTTACTATTTGTTTGTTTTCAGATCACTTATCATGCAATAATTAGCTTTTAATTCAGTGGTATGTCTGTGCAAAAACACCCTAAAGAAATGTATCCACAGCTCATTGCATGTGAGTATATTAGCAGCTGTGAGTTCTTTAGCAGCTTCTCTGTTGCCTAACAGTACTCTCCCTCGCGTATTCTTTTGTAAAAAGGATGTGACTATGAATAGATTCCTGCATAGTTTACAAGCCAATGGTGAACGATTTCAGTGTAAGGAAAACTTGATTTGAGTAAGACAGCATCTATCATTAATAGCATTAACTAAACTTCTTGTGACAGAATAATTTTAGGAGTAAAGAAGTACCTTTTCATTTACCACCGGTAGGCCAATAGTCCTTTAATACAGAAAGCATTACAGTAAAAGATAGAAAGTATTTAATTTAAGTTGTAATGAAAGCAGTAATTTCAGAGTAATTTTTTTTGTTGTTTTCTAGTTTCACTAATGAAAGAAAATAGGCAGTTTAGTGACGCTGGTTTATTCTTAAGGTATTGTATGGTATAATACCTGCATCTGTGCAACAGTGGATATCAATTCTACTGCACGTATTTACAAACAAACGCCTTTATTTGTTGTTTAGTAAGTGTCTAAATGAAAATTGGTCTATAATATTTCAAAACATGAATGTATATTTTTCTGTTCTCCAGTCCAAAACACTGTAACTAGAAAGAGCAGAGAGGATAACCATAATTCTCTTCACTAAGGCTGTAATCTTGGCATCTTCTTTGACCTGTTTATCTGACCCACGTGCCCAGAACCATCTCTAAACCTTGCCACATCCTCTGCAATATTTCTGAATTTTAATCATTCCCTTCTTTTTGCATTGCCCATTTTTTTGCCTGTGTTCTGGATGCTTTGTGCCCAATAATGTTGGAATGTTGAAAATTCCTGTGCTGTTCAAATTTTTATGTTTTTTTTTTTAAATCTGTATGTACCTTTATTGTCTCCTCTTCTTCAGTTATATCAAATACAAACTTTGTAATCTAGTTCTGTCACTTTGATCAGTTTCTCACCATGTGGACAACTTTTGCATCCAACACTGGACACAGTTGCCCAGGTATTCACTTCAGGAAACCGTTTTATGCTTTCTCTTGTATCAGCATAGAATCATAGAACCACCAAGGTTGGAAAAGTCCTCTAAGCTCATCCAGTCCAGCCATCCACCTATCACCAATATAAAATCCTAGAATAACCTCTTTTAAGTTTGTCTTCAAGCCTTCCATAATGTATTCATAAATATTCAAATCTAATGGTATTTAATTATGCCTCGACCTTGCCCTTTTTACATGGGGAAGGAGATTAACATTATGGTGTCCAACTTGGAACCTTTCTGAAGATCAGCAACTTGTGAGAGACATCAGTGCTAAGTTCTCTTAGTGTATTTCTCTCATAAAACTGTCTGTTACGGTTAATAGCTTTCTTGAGGACTGAACTTCTCCAAAATGTATCTGTGGTATTTGAACTTCATTTTTAATAACGGGCTTAGATGTGTTAAGGTCTTTAAACAAAGTGTGCTTTGAAATTGGAAACAGCAACAACAAAAATTTAAACCAGCTATGTGGTTTGAATAGTGTGCCTCTCTAGCTGTAATCTGGGATCACTTGCTTATAAATTCTTGTGTATAATTGATGAGTAGGTTGATGCCTTCTTCAAGGAACAAGTTTCTACTGCCTGACTACTGGTGTAGTGTAGATTGTGGGTGAAAAGAAGGTGGGAAAAGAGGCCATCTCTTGCCTTGGAGCTCTGAGTTAGTAAGTTGTTCAGTAAGTTGTTCCACACGCTGTTCTTTTTTTAGTCATATCCATGGGGAAGCGGCTGTCTGTAGGTTGCAGCACTCAGAAGAGGTGAATCGGACATTTGCAAAACATTTTTTAAATTGTGCGCAACCAAAACATTTGGATGAATTCCTGCTGTCTTGTAAATGTAGTCTCGGAAGGCTTTGTGGAAATGCAGATGTTTCATTGTTTATTGCTTTGAATATTACAGTTTTGTTAAGAAATTGTAAAGTAATAGAAAGACAGTTAAGGTGGTACAAGCAGTAATTGGGTATACCTCAGTTTTATTACTGGTTTTTGTTTACCTTAGATGCTTAAATAAAGAAATGATATTATTACCACCAGAATAAGTTAGCAAAATATACAAAATAAATATTACACCTTTGGAAAACACATGCATACCCATGCAATTGCTGTTGCCTTAGGGGAGTAAAAAGGCTTAACCAAACGTAACTGAATGCTTGGCGAAAACCTAGTGTTATCTATTACCATTCTAAGTTTGCACTGAGCTGAAAATGCTCTGCTTGGTAAACTGCAAAAACGTGTGCTTCAGCTCACTGAGCACTTGCAATTTGAAGGCTCAGAGATGCAACTGTGCTGCATGGATGATCCCAAACTTACCTGTGTGTAATGTGCTGTCTTTTAAAAGCAGGATGTGATATCAACTGCTGAGATCCTCATAGTCTTGAATGCTAAAGGACTAGAGTGATCTGCAGTAGTTAATAGGCAGCCAATATAATGGAAATGAATGATTGAAGGATACTCAGATGTTGCTACTAAGTGGAGGAAAAAATATAGGGGGAAAAGAATCGTCTTCTGGAAGTATATTTACTATGCACGATGTCACTGTACTTGCAGGGAGGAGTTATATTTGTTAAGTCCAAGGGTGAGAAGAGAGATCCAATTGCATTCCATGTGAAGCAAAGCAGTCAGTTTCAAAGGTAAGTCACAACATTATGATCTTCATCACATGACAGCAAAGACCAAGTTACTACCAATGGTAACTGTTTGTTTAATTTGCCAAAAAAAAGACACGTGGCAAAGAAAACTAATAAGAAGTGGTGAAAAAAAAATTTCCTTGTATGATAAGATGTCTCTTGTGGATGTAGCAGTAGTCAGTTTAACAAGCATGGGTGATAGCACTAGAAACATGGAGATGGTGTGATATGGCGTTGTTAGATGAGATCTCTTTCTGAAGGTGGAAAATATCAGAGAGAACATCAGTGTGATGGCAGCTTCCACGCTGCAGCTCAGTAGTGACAAACCTGAGGAACAATCAGTGAATAGAAGAAATATCGCATCTGTACTCCGAGTCTTAATAAAAACTAGGACAACACGAATCTTTATCTGGACTCTCAAGTTTTTTTCTGGTGCCAATATTTTTGGTTTTGTGAAGAGAATCAGCAGCATGCTGGCTTCTATTACCATATTCAGATGTTCATGCTACCTTAGATTTTTAATTTAAGCAGTCTCCAAACCTGAAGAAATTTAGACACTTCTCCTATGGACCAACATGTGCGTTTCCAGATAAGCATGTAATGATGTTTGTCTTTACAGCTGAAATGTATTTTGATAATATCCTAACCTTTTGCTTTTTAAAGGTGAAATTGCCACCTTGAAGACAGTAGAGAACTATAAAATTTATACAATACTGCTCTTTCACCTGAACATATTTGGAGAAGAGTGAGTTAGTTCAATTTTTTTTAATAATAAAAATGCAGGATTTTTTCAATTATGAAATTTTTGCCAGGTTTCACTTACTCCAAATTAATTATTTAAGTACAATTTTTCATCCCATGGTATAATCAAAGATTTATAACAAAAAGATTACTTTCTTCATATGTAACATCTCTATAAAAAGTATACCTTACACTAACTCATATTTTATTATAAAATCTATACATTCAGTGAAATAACATTGAACATAAGAATACATGCTAATATTTCATTGGCAGTTAATTCCCCAACTTGCTAATTGAAATTTCTGTCCTGAATTGAAATGGGGGCATTTCACGGACTCAGCTTGTTACTACTGCTAAAGATTAAATCTAACTGGGGAGCTGGTTTGGTTTTTCAGAGAAGTCTGTCTTAACACATCAGCATCAGATGCATAAATATATTCTCAAAAAGATCAAAATTGGCCGATATGATCATTTATTGGAGAGGAGGTTGAGGGGAGTGGGTAGGGAGCTGAATTAGTCAGTTTGTCTCATTTCCGTGTCTTTTGGACAGCCATTTTATTGACCCTAAATCATTGAGACAGGTCCTTGTTAATTAACATTCGTTTGAATTCTGTTAAATTGTGGTAATTACATTATATTGTCAGGAGGCATAATACAAGCCAGTAAAGAGATTGTGTTGACTTACACCTCTTGAGGGTCTGGCCTGTGTTTCAGCACATGTTTGAGTAGCATCTCAACTGTTAGGTGGTGTTTTGCCATTTAGTTAAGTGTGGAAAACCTTCATAGGCATTAATGTACTCAGAAGTTCATCATACTTAATGCTGTCTTACGGTAGGTATACTGTAAAAGCTTGGACCTAGAATAAAATGTTATTAACATTCACTATTTGTTTTGTTTGTAGATAAATAAAAATGTAACCTTTGCCTTGAAGAATGATGTCAGTATAATAGTGCCTTGACATAAAACATTTAAAAATATGTACCAGATTTTACTTCTTAAATGCAAAAAGTGATATTAACCAGAATATTAAGCATTCAAAACTTATCATAAACTGTTACATTTCATTAATCTTGTAAAATGTTTAGAGGTTAGTTTGTTTTCAGTACACAAATTAATGATAGTCTAATAAGGCAGTCTATGTAGATGAATCTGCGGAACAGAATATGTAAATATAAACTATTTCTTCTGGAGATTCAACATGGGATCAAAAAAAAAAATAAAAAAGGAAGATCACGTGGTTAAAATCATTGGCTTATCAGTGTGGAAGTATTTAGTCCTTCTAGCTACAGAAGGAATTCAGCTGTGTAAAAGAGCAAACAGGAATAAACTGTGTGGTTTTAAAATGATGCATTTGTGATTTCTGTCTGTTCCTGAAAAGGTAAGCATGCCACCAGCATTTCTTAGGTTAGTTTTATCTTTATTAATTGTTAAGACCAAGTTTTTTATCAAACATAACCTGAAACTTACATATTGTCCAGGAAGGGATGATACTCAGTGTAAGTGGTCATATTTCAAACAACCTGTCTCAGTAATCTTGCCTACGTACTTTTAAGCCTCCTTATTTAGCTAAAAGTTACCATTCTTCTTCATATAATCCCATAGGACTGGTTTAACATTTGTAATCAATACTGTGTACAATTATAATCATTTATCAGCCTGTTCTTAGTATCTTAACTGAAGTTCCTGCTCCTTTTTCAGCATTCATGATTTACTGAACTCAGTGCCCATTACTGACTTTGGGCATGACAAAACTCAGAGCCCAAATTCACCACAGCAGAAACTATAAACCAGATAAAGGCTTGAAATACTTCTGTAACTGTGATGGATTTGCTGCTTTTTCCTGTGTGTATGGTTTAATGGTGCATCATGGTTATTTCTGAACATCATCTAATTGTGTTTAGTTTTGCAAGGGTGAATATGTGTAGCTGAAGCAGGCAGCAGTTTCACAACATTAACAGATAAATCTCTTGATTAAATTCAACAATATTTTTGTTGAAACTAGTGCTTGTTGCCTTTAGGATGTTACGTTAAGAGGAGGAAGAACAGCTGGATGTGAAAATGTATTTAAATGTTTCCAAGATGCTCGTTTTTCTCAAGTGAAACTCTTTAAAAGAGTAAATAGAAGCCTGAAGAAAACACTGTAAATCCCTCTGGGGTTTACCCAAACAACAAAGACTAGTTATATTATAAAAAATAGGCTCTCCCCTCTTTTAAAAAACATGTCTGAATTCACTAGGTAAGAAAAAATGAAGGTGTGCTATGGAAATGTTACAAATTTTGAATCTAATGAATTGGTAATGCACGTATATTAACTTTCAGTTGATTAAACTTCATGTGCTTATTTATAGCTAAAATGTATCTGGCATACTTGGGTACAAAGTAATGATGTAGAAGCAATCAGTCATGTGCACCTGTTTGATCTTTCGTGCAGTGAAAGAATAATAATTGCCCTGCAAACACAAAGGTATCACATTTAGAATGGCTTTTTTGTTGCTTGGAGGTTTTCTGTTTGAATTAACAACAACCTGAGAGGAAAAGACATTGAAAGAGAGTGAATTGGACACAGCAATAGTTCTACTAGGGTTGATCAATGAAACCCAGAAGTTTACATTATGATATCTTTGCACTAATGTTCAATTAGTAGTAACTAGTTAGCTGTGATTGATGCTTAATATACCAAACTCAAACACTTAGGTTTACATCATTAACTGATTTCTTATTGCAATATCATTTATATCATTCCATAACGATTCCTGCTGTGACTGCTTATATAAGAGGCATTTCATGTTTAAAAGTCAAGATCAGATGTCAGTAGCATTAAAGACTGGCTTTGAGCTACATCTCCTGTTTTTTAAATTTGGCGTGGTTTACTTATTACAGACCTCTCCAGCCAGGCCTCCTACGTAAGCAGATCTTACCACATCTAATGGTGCAACCAACGTATTTCTGATTACAACAACTTCAAATTGGTGTAAAATATGTTAATTTGGCATGCAACTTAAACTAAATAAGACATTCAGATCTTGAGGTGAGGCCCAATTCTTCCTACTGCTCAACAAAGTAGAAGAGCCTCAGAGAAGATAGGCAGAAATGCTGCTTTAATAGATGTGTTTTATACTGATGCTACAAGCAAGATCATGCTTCTGAGAGGTATAACTAGAAGCAATTTTTTTTTAATAGAAGATTTGGAAATGTATTAGTGTGGACATAAACAAAATGAGTATATAATCATTTATTTACTCTATGTAAGGTAACAAGATTCCAGTTGCCAGCCTAGTTTACCTAATCAAATTTATTTTGTGGTTTTGTTTATGTGAATGATTTATAAACTATAAATGGACATGGCTTATTTAAGGTGTCTTTAAAAGACGTTTTTGAATTCAGACTGTGCTTTGCCATTTACTTGGAAAGTTAGTCTTAAATGATGAAGTGACTTGCAGAGATTTAACATAAGTGTAATGTCAACATAGAATCAGGTACGTTCTGTATGCTAGAACGACTTAATTATTGGACATAGTTCACAAATACAAATGTAAATTATTTAGACATGAGATTCAAACAATATGTTCCAAGAGTAGAAAGCCTATTTTTTCAAATGAGGAAACTTAACGTCTGTTTTTCCTTTTTTCCCTCCAATTCCTAATCAAGATCTTAGTACCAGGCAGCTATGTGACAACTGTGGCAATTGGAGTAGCTTGTCAGACCTGCTGCATCATGCTACCCCTTTCCTGGACAGATCTGTAATATAGGCATATTATGTCATCCTTAAGGAAGAGATCTCCCTGTGTTCTAAATCTTTGTAATCCCTTGCTGCTTAAGTACAGTGCAAGGCTACTTTTCTGAGGATTCCTGAGTTACTTCTGCTTCATAAAAGGCTTCAGCCTCATTTCAGTTCCACGTTTGGAACTACCTCATGTTCTTTCCAAACTATTTTCATAAGATCTTTGACCATCTGTTGACCTTTATCAGATTACTGCCTAAAGATTTTTGCCAGAAGTTTGACACTCCAATTATTGAGGGTGATCTGTTATCTAGAACAATCCTACAAGCCTCAATTGACACAGCATGGACAGCTGTCTGTGCTTTCACCTACCCCTTATTTCTTAGGCAGTTTTCTTGGCTTCTGCATTTCCAGAGAGAATAAAACAATTATAAACAATGATTGTTCAGCATCTACTCCAAAGAGGCATCACGTACTGCAAAGGGTATGAGCTGGAATATCTTACCTGTATTAAGCTGAAGTAGCAGGACAACTCTACTGGTTGTAGACTACAGGCTTGTGACTGAGTGTGAGCCAATATCATTACTGGAATGCTCTTCTAATAACACATTCTTTAAGGTCTTTGTAACAGAGGCTTGAATTTTTGGCTAGAAGTTGCCCTTTGGGTGACTTGAGATTAGGGGAGCTATGCTGTCCTCCTGAGCAGTAAAGCATCATATATCAGCTGTTTCTTCTAGCAGACTGCCTGGGTTCTTGAATGAGCTGGATAATAGATTCAGTATTTTGAAGCATCCGTATCACATGTAGGAAGTCCCAGACCGTGCTCTAGAGACTTTTCTTCAAGAATATAGTTAACCATACTGACTCTTCCTTTGGATGGGAGTAGGATAGGCCACCCTCTTCATTCTGGAATGTCTTCCAGACCTCTTTTTTCACCAGCTATTAAAGGATACATTTTAGCCATACCTCTGTTTTCCAATCTTGAGAATTGTTGGGAAGACAAACCAGGATAATTTTGATCATTTTAATAGCTAAAGCTGGCTGGTTCAAGCAAGACTTATTTCAGAATCCACATTAATGCCAAAATCTGCTGGGTCTTTCTGTACAGTGCCTCAAGCCATTGCTTTTACATCAAGATATCTTAAGTGTGAATGTAAGTCTGACTTGACATCAAGATTTCAACTTCTCTATCGAATTTCTCTATTCAAGCTCATTATTGAAATCCTTTTTTTAATGCCTAGAGACTGGCATTTATCCCTTAGAAAAATACCCTGATTAATAGAACAGAAAGAGGCAAATTTATTTGTCCAAATAGACTTGATTTGCCAAGTGATACACAGAAAAGTCAATTTCCCTTTCCTTGGCCTCATTGTCTGGAATTCTGCTCTGTTTCCTGGATGGAGCTGGGTTCTTCTGGCAGCTCAATCTATTTGACAGCTGTTTCAGCACTGCACGGATTCTTCGTTTTTGTTGATACTATAGTAATTGTATATTGAAGTGCTTGTTAATATTTTTGTCTCCTTCATGAAGTAGTTTTCAAGTACGATCTGAATGTCATGGTTGTTTCCTCTGTTTCTGAACACTTCTTGAGTGGTCAGAAATGGTACTTAAGCTTTCGTGTGCTTGTTGAATGTTCATCACAAGTCCCTCACAGTTTATGCTATTGAGATCTTGGAAAGAGGTACGCATTAAGGAAGTGTAAGTATGGAAGAAGAATATACACAAAGCTAGTTATATGTATTAAAAGTTGTTATCATTTTAGAGAAAAGACTGTAAAATAGAGATGTGCATGTGCCACAGTGCAACTTAAAAATGACATTTCCTGAGCTGAGAAACATTCTATAAAATTCGCATTCACTAGATTTGGTAGAAGTGATACTGTGTTCATCCCAGGCTAGTAACCAGAGAAAGTTGGTCAATTTCATACCAATGCTCAAAAGTCTGTTCCAGGACGGATAAATCACTCCTAAATAATGAAGCACTGCTGTCATTTTTGCTTGTACGCTTCAGTTGCACAATGTTATATTATTCAAACTTTTTGTAAAAATGCAAATGTGCATAACAAAGTTAGTATTCTGTTGATTGTAATTGTGTTTTAGAGTTTCTTTCCTTTGTGGCTTCTCAGATTTAGGCCAAAACCCACAAGACCATTCACAGATATGTTGCTGCAGGCCGGTTGCCAGGATCTAGCTTAATCCTTTAAATTCACAGTGTGAATGCTTATAGTGTGAAATTTGAGAATAAAGCTACATGTTCAAAATATAAATAAAACCGGCTATACTGATGTCGGTGTAAAAAATCATTGTTCACGATGTAAAGGTTATAACTCAGACACTGGATGCTAAAACTCGGCTTGAATATATTTTGAAATACGTATTTTCAAATGCAAAGATCTTCCGATTCTTTTCTCTTTATTATTTTTTCTAATTATTTTCTCTATTCCAAGCACACAATCACGTATTTGTCTGATTAATTGTTCCTGTTGATATAATGATGTGTTGTCTGTATGGTGATATGCTAATAATGATTGCAGAGAATTTTAGACGCTCGGTGGCTGGTTGTGAGGCGGGGTTATAGCAAGACTGTCTGGAATTAATTTAGAT
This sequence comes from Numida meleagris, assembly GCF_002078875.1. Taxonomy (NCBI): domain Eukaryota; kingdom Metazoa; phylum Chordata; class Aves; order Galliformes; family Numididae; genus Numida; species Numida meleagris. The sequence continues at coordinate 10,563,672 of NC_034414.1, read as the reverse complement.
CCCTTCAGGCCTTTCACTGAATCTTTCCATAGACTGGGCTTAGAAGCCAAGGGTTGCTCCCAATACTTGGGATTTAGAAAAATCCTGACATCAATGGGATTTGTCCACAGTTTAAGCATGTATGTATGATGCACTGTCTGAGCTCAGTCATGTGTCAGACCAATTGCAGACAATGGAGTTTAAACTACCAGAAGCTTTCTTACGTTTGTCAGGACAGGCCTTGGTTTCCACTTCCATTGTTGTTAGTTTTGGAATATATGCAATAAAGATGGCAATGCCGAATAAAACTTATACTGTGAAAACAGGGATATGAATGACAGCAAAGCTGTTAAAATCCGTGTAGCAAAATTAGAAACTTTGCAAATGCTTGGAAAAAAAAACAAAAGGCTGACAGCAAGTCTTTCAGACTACAGCATAATGAATCATTTATTTTTTCCTGAATAGTAATCCTGTATTGTAGTCTTTCCTAATCAAAAACTGAATCTATGCTGTGAATAGGTTGGGTCACTTTTGGAAAAATGTGCTGCAGAAATACCAGAATTGTTGCCTAAACAGTAATTTAATAGTACAATAAGTTCAATGCTCACATACCACTTAAAAATGCCTGTAAATGGAAGTGTCACGCAAATTCTTAATGTCATGCTAGGAATATGAAATAATTCCTAGGGTCTTCTCTTTTAAACAAATTAAACCAAAAGTCTTAGTGTCATGGACTCTGGCAAATTTGTATATGTGAATGTATTTCCATTTTTCAAGAAGGAAATTTGCCAATACTAGATGGGGCAAAACCATTCTGCAAACCTTTTATTGTGTGATTTGTGTATAAGTACTCACTATAAAATATTTATGGAATATAAATACAAAACTAAGAACATAATACTTTGTCTAGCCATTAATTTAATATGACAACATTGTCTGTTGTAAGGAAATAGGATCCATTAACGGTCTCATGGATTGCAAAGGCTTTCTCTCTGTATCTCTTTACCACTGGGTCTGCAATTTCCAACCTTTGCTGACAATTAAGCTTAATTCTTTCTCAGGTTCTCAAAAAATAAAAAATACAATCCCCAAAACAACAAAAATAGTCAAAATGTACAATCCCGAATGTATTATGATAATATCCAATTTAATCTTATCTAGCCTTTTTTGATAAAACATGTACATGAAACTGGAATGTTGGCTTCATATGTCAGTATGAATATGGATTATTAATCCCAGCTTTATTTTAAATATGATGCCTTCAGAAACATAAGGGGCATTTAATGTGAAGTGATGGTCAACCATGGTGACTTGAGACTACATTAGGTTTAAATGGAGTTAACTAAACAGGGCATATAACCTGAAGGGTCTTCTGGAACAAATGTGATAGCTATTTCTGCTCTCCAGTATTTGTAGACTACAGTGGATAAGATTTTGTTGTTCTTGATTTTCCTTTAATGGTAGTGAAAAAGACTACTTTCCAAAGCCTGTCTTCTGTAGTTTGTTCTCCTGATTATTTCTCAGAGGATCTTTGTATGGGAACTGCTGAGTCATGGCCTGAACCACTGATTGAGCACCTGGAGGAAAGACCCAGTCAGCCCTGGGAGCACAGGTGAAGGCAATTCACCTGTGCAACCAGAAGGGGTGGAGCCTGGCTCCACCCTTCTTAGGCCTCATTTAAGGACTGACTGCCCCTGAGGAAGGATCTCTTCCTGGGGACTCATCCTTGGTGGGAGCCTTTCCCTGTGAGCCCAAAATCATCTGGTCTGGGTGAGCGCTGTATTTTCCTTCTACCTTTTTGTAATGCTATTTCCATTGCATTAGTCCTTCTGATCGCTACAATCTTGTATTCCTTTTCAGAAGAATACATGCACTCTTTCTCATGTTGTCCTAAGTGAATGATCATCAAAGGAACTTCCACCATAGGATACAAAGAAGAGCTAACTGTTGATCTTTTTTTTTTTCTGTCTCAGTGTTTTGCTATTCTTACTTTCATTTCAATAGTAACACTTGCTAAGTCACAAAGAACTTGGGCTTTTTGATAATCTTAGGATCTGTGGGTGGTGGTTGTTTTTGTTGTTTGCTGGTTACCTTGTATGATATAATTTTGCAATGGCAAAACTGAAAGGCAGTGTTTCAAATACTGGTTTTTGTAGCTTGTATTGATACGCAAGATAACTGTATTATTATATAGCATCAGTGTTATTTCATACCCTAATTCAGCTCACTTTTTGTTGCATGATCTTGGCTATGCCACCCATCTGAGGAGCAGCCTACAACTTTGCCAGGCTTGTGACCTTACGTTCATACTTAAACGTTAGCTAAAATAGTACTTTTCAAGTCTCTTGAGGCTAATACTGACCACTTCTTTCAATTGGTTCCTTTTTAAGATAGGTTTGCATGGATGTTCAAAAAGTTAAGCTCACTGATAAGTGTGCCTGGGTGGTAACTGGATGCAATGTGATATAATTCAAGTATGACAGATGACCTTCCAGAGAGTGGTAGTAATTCTACGGGATGGAAAACACTGAACTTCGTTTTTCATTATCTCTCTCTCTCCATTTCTGTGAACTCTTTTGGACTGCCTGGACAATAACCACATCATCAGGTTCCCTGAATGTGATTGTCATTATTTTTAACATCTTACTCAGCTGTTATATCTTCCAAACCCAGGGGGAACCTGAACCTTTTCCAAGGCTAGAGAATACACCCCCAGTAGTCAAATTCCCAACACTTATTAGATATTTAACAATGGGTTTTTTTATTTTAGGAAGATTGAGATTAATTGATAATACTCCTATTCTTATACATAAAGGTACTTGGTGGAGAAAACTATACTACATGAGTCATTAAATGCAAGCTAAAGAAATTAACATACTTGAATGTTATAACGGTACACCAATTCCTACTTTGTTAACAGTAACAGCACTACTGTTTGCAAGTAGTCACTTATCCATCTGACAGGGGACATCGCCATGGGACCTGTCCTTCTGCTTTTCCAAGGGGATGGAGTTACTGCCTTAATTCAGTCTCTTATGCTAGCACAACAGTTTTATTTCCTCTTTTGCAGTCTGCTGTGCCTAAGTAGCATGGAATATGTGGTCACTGGGAGTAATACCACTCACCACAATGGAGCCAATCTTTTACCAAAAAAAAAAAAAATCCATAAAACTGTCAGATTATGGTACACAAGAACACAATGGTTTCATGTAGTTTAATGATGAGTGGTATCCCAAAAGTGGGCTTGGTGGAATGTCGTTTCCTCTAATGAGTCAGCAGAAGGGAAGGCATAATGCCCTTCCCTTTTAGTTCCTGTACGTTAATCTCTTCAGAGCAAGCTTGCCATAGCTCAGATGTCAGATGCTGTTTATAACTATGCTGGAAACATAACAGAACAAAATAGTATCATTAATTTCTCTTGAGACTTTACATACACATTTTAGGTTAGCTATTTTATCACTGCTGCACTTAATTCAAGCATTGTATCAGCAGTTTTGTAAGGTGGCTTGAAAAGTCTTTTTTGTCTATGAATTTGCCCAGTTTCTCTTTGAATCCATGACCAAATGCCAGCTGCGATTTGAGAAGTGTTCATCACCTTGCTTTGTTTTCTGTTATTTAAACTGAAGACTCCTGTTCTTAATGGCCATTCCTTACATTAAGCTATTCCATAATTTCAAGCATCCTTTCCCTTTCTCCAGTATCTTCTTCAGTATATCAGATCATTTTAAGGTGGGAAGCATGAGCTGCACCTACTATTCAAATCTGAATGGCTGCAGAAGCAATGTGGATTTATACATTGGCATAATAATGCTTTATATTTTGTTCTCTTTCCTAATAATTGCATATGTTTGGTTTGGCCAAATCTAATCTAACATGTTTTTTCATAGAACTCTCAGTTGTGTATTTCTGTGAAGTGATGCAGATTATCAGGCTGCTAGTCATTAAACTAACAATGAGAAAATGCCACTTTTTTCCTAAAATAGATGCTTCATAAGTAGAGTATTCTAAATGTGAGGATAGCTATAGTTTTACTTTTCAGTCCTGTAGTATTTTATATTATGTTTTCTTCATGTGGTATGTTGATTGCCATTTGTCACTCACTTTTTTCCTCTTCAATTAAAATTGTACTTCTTAATCCTCTTTTTCTAATTTAAGTATTCTAGAGAACTATACAACAGTGACGCTTTTACTAATAAACTGTTGGATACCATTTCCCGTAGCTTTTATTATTATAAAAATAATATATGTGATTTGGACAGTTGTGGCAGTTTTGAGACATTTAGTAATCACAACATTAGTGTAAAGTTGTGTCCGATGTTGCCTCATCAATGTGTCCCATAACATGGCTTAGAGAAAACAGCACTTTGACTTTCGTGGCCATTCAGCAGTTTTTTCTGCTGTGTCAATCAGCTATGCCTGTGTCACTCTAGTTGTTTGTCATGTAGATTTTTATATCTCCAATGAAGCTGTCTAAAACTGTCAGATCGTTTCATGAAGGCCACTGTACACCATTAAATCAAGGGTGATATTTTCCCAGGTGCAGAGGTCAACACAGCACTTATGCATTGCTTAAATTTTAGATACCATAATTTAAGGCCTTCAATCAAATTTTCTTAACAACTTTAGGTGACTGAAAAAAACACTAACTTCATTCATTTCAGTAATTATTTGCCATATTTGGGAAAAATATATAAAATTCTGGTTTGATGACTTTTTTAACTGAAAAAGAGCTATATAATTTTTGCTTTGCCATCTCCTTTCCGTCATTTTGTATTTAACTATTGTGTTTTACATTCAAATACGTCAATGTTAGGTACTGGTAAAGACCAATGCACTAAGATCTGAATAGAAATACACTGTGAAACCGTTGACATTACCCACCCCTGCCTGTAAAGGGCTCAGAGTGAGCCAAGGGGCGCTATACAGGAGTATTCAGAAGGAAGTGAATGACTTCCTTCCATTGTAAGCTTTTCCTTGTCTGTAGAGATTATTCCTATCTCTAATGCCCGCTGTGCTGCTGCCTTGGGAATATGGTAGCAATTATGTTGTCTGAAGCACTTGGAGAGCAGATGAAACTCCATCCAGTGCCTGCATCGCTGCTTTCCCTAGCTTATCTATAGAAGTGGGATAGAAGCTTCCATGCAACCCTTTGCACTGCCACATTACTTTAATCGGTTTGGTTTAAAGTAAATTTTTAATAGCTAGACCTCAAGTTAATTTGGTTTTGGTTGTATTTTTTCTATCCACGTAGAAAGAAAAAAGATTATTTGTCATCTAATGTGCCTATGTAATAGTCCATTTAACTTCCAGAAGTTCTTCATGTGTACAGATTTCATCTAATTTTCTAGTGTGAAGTTTTAAAAAATCCTCCATCTTTAAGGCCAAAAATGTGGCACCTAACATCACTTCCTCTGCTTATCAGTATATATACAGAACAATAGAGTCTTGGCGTAGTTTGGCATTCTGTGAAACCTAATACACTTCTGCCAAAATCGAGGAAATATCTGTCTATTGTTCTCTTACTGTAGGTGGAGTAAACGGACTTTTCAGGAGTCGCTTAGTGCTGCAGGAAGTTATTACAGAATGGCCTCATAGAGACTACAGGAATATGTACTGAGTTCGCTGAAACGGGAAAGCTGCTCAGCTTCAAGCTCACTTAATAAAACGTTTATATATCCTGTTGAATGCACATCAAGCGCTGTTGAAGAAAGGAAGTTATTTCAGCTCAAGTTAATTTTTATTAATCACAAAGCTTAAAAATAATAAGTCAGATAATTAAAATCAGTTCATTTGGATATATATTTTTTTCCAGGCAATAGTGCAGTCCTCTCCAGTGACAAAAGATGTACAAGAGAATGATCTCCACGGGTAAGAACAACTGTAACCGAACCCACGGTGACCAAAGGGTGACAGAACACGGCTCCGATTTGAATGATCGTGATTCCAGCAGCAGAATACTGGTTTAAAAATAAAACACAGGGATGCAGTATTATCTGATTCTCTTCTGTCCTTGTGCTTGAGTCATGCGGTCCTACAAAGCTTTTCGTAGCAAGTCACTGCAATTTTTTACTCTCTTTTCAGATAAACTACACTCAAATGTTTTTAATTACCCACTTGATTTATGTTAAGTACTTTAGTTTTCGACGTTTGAGAGCAAAAAGACGCGTTTAGAAATGTAATTGCATCTACTCGAGTACAACAACTAACTGAGGGGGGGAAAAAAAGAAGCGCGCAGGGACGCGTCTCGTCCGCGCATGCGCCGATCCCGGGGGCGCGCCCGCTCGATGTCTCGGGCTGCGGCTGCCGCTGCCTGATCGCTCCAGGCCGGAGCGAGCGTTGCCGGAGCGCGGCCCCTCGTTACCCCTCAGCCCGCGTCGCCGCCGGCAGGAAGCATGGTGAGCGGCCCGCCGGGCCGGCAGCGCCGCGACCCGCAGCGCCGGGCGGGCGGCGAGGTTGGGGGTCGGGGGGGGAGTGCTAGCAGGGACGAGGGGAGAAAAGGAAGGAGCGGGGCCGTGAGTAAGCACTTGGCGGGGCCGGGCCTAGCGGAGCCGAGCGGGGCCCGGGCGGGAGCATGGCACCGGGCCCGGCAGCCGCGTCTGCCCCGGGCCCCGCGGGTGGGGGGTCTGTGGGTGGCGGCAGGGGGAGGCCCGGGCCTGTCTTTTATCGCGGCCGCGCTTATGGGTGTCGCTCCGTCCCTTGCAGTTCCGCAACCAGTACGATAACGACGTGACGGTGTGGAGCCCCCAGGTAAGCCCCGTCCGCCCGCCCTTCCCTTGCTGTTTTTAAGATCATGAAGTCCAGTCATCAGCCCACCAGCACCGTGCCCGCTAATCACATCCCTCAGTGCCACATCTGTGTGTTTCTCCTAAGTCTGCAGGCATGGTGACCCCACCGCTGCCCTGGGCAGCCCGTGCCAATCTGGTGCCTTTAAGCTTTGGTTCTGCAGTAAACCTGTCCTGTGGGTTAATTCCATCGCTGCTCTGCTGGTGCCTTAAGAATTGCAGAGCTTTTCAAATTCCTCAGTGGCTACGGAGAAGAACTTAGGTTTGGTATTCCTTTCCGTTCTGGTCACACACATTTAGAAGCTTCAGCAGCGTTGTGATTTTTTTAGTAGCTATCATGAAGTCATCAGCGACACTGATTTCTGTTTGTTTTTCATAAATTGTCTTGAAAATCTGAGTAGTGCTGATGATTCATAAAAGACATGTAATGGCTGACTTGCTGCAACCTCTGTTGCACGCATTCCTACAGGTGGCTGGGTCACAGTGATGGGGGTATGATACTATAAAAGCTCTGGGCATCCTTAATGGAGGAGCAATGAATAATCTTATTTTACTGGGGAGGAGTTTTAAAATATTGTTTTAAATAAAATGAGATTGAAGATTAAAGGCATGAAGGGACTTCACGGCTTTACATCCTGGCAGCTTGTTCTTGGCAGTCGATAAATATGTGATTCCATGCTGCTCTTGGGCAGGAAATAGTTGTGTGTAGGGCATGGTAAGCATCTAGTGGACTTTGCGTTTCTCTAAATAAATGAAATCAAAAACCCTTTACGTGTGAAGTGTATATATACATAGCTTGGAACTGATGTGTGGAACTAATACAAAATGGTTTCCTGTAGGCTATCCTCAGAATGTTCCCACTGTAATAATTCTAGCGGTGTGTCATATTTTAAATTCATTGCAACTGGTTGGAGACAGCTGTGCTACGTTTAGTAATTCCAGCTTTTGCATAGTAGCAGTGAACATGTTGATTATTTGAAACAGGTCGGTCAGCTAGAGAGCAGAAAATCAGCTACTTTACCCTCAGCTGTACCACTGAAAGGATGTCACCTTCTTTTCTTGCAGCACTGCTGGCTTCCTTTCCAGAGCTTGTACAGGCTTGCTTGTCTTCAAGACCTCTACTCCTCTTTCAGGCTTTACTGCAGTTGACTAATAACATGTTCAGAAGTTATTGGGGGATGGATGATGAGACGCAACAATTGCTTAAGACTCATTTCTTTAGGAAATTCGATTAAAAGTTACGCATCCAACTTCAACTGGAAGTTCCATCTTTGAATCAAAGATGGTTTGCAAATGATAATAGAGGACGTCTGTTGCTGTTAGGCAGTCGGTTTATCTGTCAGGGTGGGGGAAGTCAGAGGTCTGTAAAAGGAAAACTGTTAAAAAATTGTATTGATGATTAATTTTAGAATGATTTCCTTTGATTTTATTCTGTAGGGGCGAATTCATCAAATAGAATATGCCATGGAAGCTGTGAAACAAGGCTCAGCCACTGTGGGGCTGAAGTCAAAAACACATGCTGTTCTGGTTGCTCTAAAGGTAAGGTGAAAACTCAGTTCTGCAAACAGCAATGGTACTGGAAAAGTTTTACTTTCACAAAGTAGTTTAGCATAATCTGAACTTCTGTCTGTATATAAAATAATGCAGTATCACTTTCCTTTTCTTTTAGTATCAGTAAAGAAGTATAAACAGTTTCGGTACCTATACTAAGCAGATTTTTCACAAAATGGTGAAGGAAATGAGTGAAAGATTTTCACTTTAGAAGATAAGCGTTCTTCTATTTGTTTTGTTATTATGCAGTAATACCGTTCATTTCCTTTTCCAAAACTTGCGTGTCTGTTCTTTCTTCCTGACAGTCTCCTGCTGAAGCGGAATTATTTTTCTCTTGTTTTCTGTTGCAAGTTTATAGATTGTTCTTTGTTTGTTTGTCATCTTTTGTCATCGTTGTTTTGACTGTTTCGTGATCATATTCGGTTCTTGCAATAAATGTTAGCGGATTGCTCCACAGCCCTTGGCAAAGTGGTCAGTCTGCCACACAGCTCTCTCCTTTTATGTGTAGCGAGCACAGTCTGAGCTGGCAGCTCATCAGAAAAAAATCCTGTACGTTGACAACCATATTGGCATCTCAATTGCTGGACTTACGGCTGATGCAAGACTCTTGTGGTGAGTATCTTAGCTGCTGACATACACAGTTCGGCAATAATAAGTGAAAGTTCACTTGTAAACTATTGCAAAGGAAATTTTATGTTCATCTAAGGATTAGTCTCGGTCTGTTGTGCTTTGCCAAAGACCTCACTATGAAATTCTGGAAGGATTTTAAGTTGTTGGCAGAAAACTCCGTTGTTTGACCCCAAAATTTGCTCTTTGGTTTTGTTACTTGTAATATCCTAACTGTCTGGTTTCCTTGGTGTGGTGGGGTTTCCAAGCAGTCTGAGAAAGTGCATTACCTATTTCCCTCTAGTAGCTGCTTCTATTATTAAAAACATACGCTGCTGAACGTCAGCTTCAGATGGATTTGCCTTTTACCTGCTGACCACATAGCTTAATCAAATAAGGTAATATATACTACAAGAGGGTGATTCCCTGGTTATGTGGGAAAACTCGAAGACATAGAAAGAATTTCTAAATAAAATTTAATTACTGTAAGGTTACAAAGATGTTACCATTTAACTGTTTTTCCCCAGTGACCTGTTTGTGGCCTGCATGAACTTTCACCTTCCCTTGGTTTGAATGGCTGAAATGCTCTAAGACTCTTTCAAGCCTGTGGTCAACTTCCTAAGTAACAGTTATAAGTCACCATGAAATGAAATTGTGTAATGCCCTTGGCTGTTTTTCTCAACAAGCAGAGCTGAAGCAAGAATACACTTAAACCCTAGCAGACAAATACTGAGGAAAACTCAGTGTGACTTTCATCTATGCATTAATTTGATTCTTCTTTGTTTTCCTCTAGCAATTTCATGCGTCAAGAGTGCCTGGATTCTAGATTTGTGTTTGATAGACCTCTTCCAGTTTCTCGCCTGGTGTCGCTAATCGGAAGCAGTATCCTTCTTAGAAAAATAATAATAATAATATATCATAATTTAAAAGTAATGCTAAATTGAAAAAGCTAATTCCAAGTTGATTTTTCTTTATTCACGTTGTTGGTGTATTCATTCTTTCAGAGAATGTCCCAGAACTCTGAACTGGTAGAAAAGCAGTTCAGTGCTATGCACCATTTCACTTAGTGCTGGTTTTTTGTTACATAGCACCATGTTTTTGGAGCTGGGGGTGGAAATATGACTGCACTGCACGAAATATGATCATTTACTGGACTGCAGCTGCTTGCTTGCTTTTTTTTTTTGTGGTAATTAATGTTCTCTGTGCTTGGAGCACAGTGGAGGCCTTGTCTTCTGTTATCAGGTGCCTAGGTAAAGTTAAAGGGCTAAGAAATTAAATGAGGCTGTGCAGCATTAACTGAACTGTTTGTATTACTTGGTTGAATGCACTGCTCAGTTCTTGTGGGAAAGCTAGCTCCTAAATGTTGTTTTGGTGAAAAGGAGCCAGTGCTGGTATTCCAAATAAATCCTGAGAACTGTTTCTGCAAACATAGCCTTTGGTATTACAAAAAGCTTTGCAAAGACTACACAACCATTTTGGAGCGTTTGTGCGTTGCTCAGGAAAATGTTTTAAGTATGATTAACGTGTGCCTTTGAGATTGTTTCTTTAGCTTACTTCAGAAACACAGATACCAACGCAGCGCTACGGCAGAAGACCGTATGGTGTAGGACTGCTCATTGCAGGTTATGATGTAAGTAAGCTGTGCTAGCTGCGACTGATCTAGTAGAGAACATGCTGAAATGCAATTCTGTGCAAGTGTGCATTAAAGAGGAAAAGGTTTCCACCAAAGGACTCGCCAAAATTCTCAGAACAAGGCAGTCATTTTCTGTATCTTACTCTGAGAGGTAGCTTCTATAAATATAAGTTAACAGCTAATCCAGTCTATGTTTATGAGGTATGAGGGCCCCTTAAAATTATCAATTCTTCATTTTTCATAAGTACCAAATGAGATGAACAAATTCATTTTCTAACACTTTTTTTAATAAAAAAAGTGTTCAGAACGTGTTACTTTACGTGTTCAGAAACAATAGTTTGCTTAATGCAACACACACAGAGAATATCTGCCCGGCAGATTTTTTGTCACAAAGAAGGTAGATGGAAATTATCAGCTTTCCTGAAATCATTGATGGCAAGGTTAATTCTACAGTATGCTTTCTTGCTTGTGCAGATAAGACAGAATGTGTGTAAAATATCATTTGCAAGCCAAGAAGTCAGAAGCATGCATTAGCACAGGACAGTTAATGGAACACTGGAGGAAACATTTTGGTGCCAGCTGTATTCCCTGTATGAAAAATGTAAAGAAAAGTTTTTTGTACTGCAAACACTGCGTATTTTTTTAATTTTTTTTTCAGTAGCTTTGAAAGAAGTGGGTAAGAACAGTGGTATATTAAGCAATATAGGATACTTCTGTGCATACATATAAACTATGTAATGTATCGTGAGCAAAACTGTGTTTTAGAAAATATCGTGTGTTTCTATAGCAAACTTGGTATGAGTTCATACATTTGTTTTATGTCTTCTCTTCTTTGTAGGATATGGGCCCTCACATCTTCCAAACTTGTCCCTCAGCAAACTATTTTGACTGTAAAGCAATGTCCATTGGTGCTCGTTCGCAATCAGCACGGACTTACTTGGAAAGACACATGACTGAATTTACTGACTGTGAGTAACGAACCTGTCTATCTAATGACCTTTATCTGTTACACAGTTTATTTTCTGCCACTGTTCCATTCTGCATTTAGTAAGACAAGAAAATAAATGTTGAGCTTGGCATAAGTGTAAATCGGCACGAAGAGGAAAACTAAAGAAAATATTACGGATCTTCATGTCTAACATCTGGATGCTTATTAGATCTAATAAAAAGAGAAGCTGTGCTCAGAAAAGCAAAGTAAAAAGTAACAAACCTCTGTTCCATTTAAAGAATGGGATGAATTTTTTACGTATCAGAGGAGGTACATGTCATGGCAGATATTTAGGTGGTGACTCTATATGAAACGATGTGAAGGGGGAAGAATAGCTTGATTATTGGTGTGCTGGAGACAGCACAGGTGCCAAATCCAGGTGCTTTCAACCTCAAATGTAGGGAAGGGCTGGTTCCTGATGGTGTACTTTTTTAACAACTGTGCCTTCAGTATCAGGAATACCTAAGGAGAAGACTTAAGAAAGTCAGGCTGGGGAAGTTGATTTTCTAGTTGTCAGCTGAGGACGGGAAGAAGGGAAAATGAGTCTGGAGATAAATGCCATATTTCATAAATACTTTCCGGCTTCGTTTTTAAGGTAATCTAAACGAGTTAGTTAAACATGGACTGCGTGCCCTGAGAGAGACTCTTCCTGCCGAACAGGATCTGACCACCAAGGTAAATGTTAGGTTTTCTTAATGAGAAATTTCACTGCCGTTGTTCTCAGTAATGACAGTGACAAAGCTGATGTAAAGTATGGCTGCCACTGAAACGTGGAAGCCAAAAACTTGCTAGATAGTATCATCTTCATTTCATGTGTTGCTGGTTTACGTACCGCTTCCTTCAGTATCTGAGATTTATTTTTCTTTACGGAAATGATACTTTATTTAGATAAGGCATTGTTTCCCTAGCTGCTTCATCATATTCTAAACTGGAATCAGTGTTGCAGATGCATTGTTTACAACTGGAATTATCAGCTTTGCACTGTAAGCACAGTCACTAATTGACTGGTGTGGTAAGGAAATGTAATACACAAACTGTTTGTTGAGTATCCGGCATCACAGAGATGCAGAAACCTTAGGCACAAAATGAAATGAGCAACTGTTGAACAAGAAGCTTCTAAGCAGCTCTGCCACCATAATCTGGTGTTCTCTTTGTGGCTGGTCTTGCCCTTATCTATGTTTAATCTAAATTTTTTGTTCTTAGTCTGCCTTGCTGTTTTCTAGAACTCTTACAATAATGACAATGCAAAGTAAGATGAAAATCAGTTTTGAAAAGTCAGGTATTTGTTACTAAAAAGAAAAAGGGGGGAAAAAAATCAAGGAAGTAAAAACCGTTGAAGGGTGGTTTTCCTGATAAGATTTTTGAAACATGCTACCTTTTGTAGGGAATAAATGTCCCTCCCTTTCCTTTTCGAGAACAATCTACCAAAGAGGGAGAGTTTATCAAAATTGCCTTTCTTCCTTAAGCAGACGCAAATAGCACAATGGCCCTCTCTGTTACAGTGGGAAGCTTTTGTCACAAGCGAAAGTGATTTTGGCAGAAAAATGCTTCTCACTTCTGTCAAAACTTTGCTTAACAGAACGTTTCCATTGGAATTGTTGGCAAAGACATGGAGTTTACTATCTATGACGATGATGATGTAGCACCATTCCTAGAAGGTCTTGAGGAGAGACCGCAGAGAAAGGTATGTGCTAAACAGGAGTGGGCTTTATTGAGAGACGGCGCTGCATGATGCATCGTTTTTATGTTTGACATTTAACTCTGCTAGTAATTCTAGGAATGTGATTTTTAAAGGTAGAAGTTACTGCATGAAAACTGGATACACCACTTAGCTCGAGGCTAATGAGCTTATTGAAGTCAGTTTAGGCTGAGTTGTTGGCAGGCCCTTCCTGCCGCTGTCAGGTTTCTTTCCTCATCTGTGATGGAATGTTTTGCACTTATTTGTAACAGCAGTGACTGCGTGTTTCTCACGCGTGCGGCAAAGTGCATCCTCAGTCTTCTAATTAACAGCTTTGTCCTTCGTGTTTACTTCGGATAATCCCATAACAGATATTTTTGCTCTCTTTAAGCCTGCTCTGCCCGCCGATGAGCCTGCAGAGAAGGCAGAAGAGCCCATGGAGCACTAGTTGGTGGACGGCTTCCTCTGTGCTACCATACGTGTTGCCGTACAGGAGTGTTTATCCACCGGTGGTAACTTTATCCTCACCTGTATGCCTCTTATGCTGATCTGTTCTGAGGATTGCTCTTAAAAAAGAAATAAACCAACTCGCCTATCCTTAAGGAGGTCAGCAGCGCTGTGGTTTTTTCTGTCAAGGAAGGGGTTGCCGTTTTTCTAAACAGCACAGGCTAGTGTTTTTTAATGGGCTGCCTACTGTCTTTAGCATGTAAGGGCAAGCGGAAGTAAATCACGTTCCAAGAACGTGCCGTGGCTTTGGGATCCCGGGAGGGGAGGGGAGGGGAGCGGGGGCTGGAACAGAACTACTGCGGTGTTGGGAGAGGAAGCGCGCGCCGCTTTTCGCGGGGCGCTGACGTCAGAGCCGGAAGGCCCGCCCCCGCGGCTCACGTGATGCCGTCCTCGTGGCACCTCACCCTCGCCCCGCCCTTGGTGGCCACGCGGCAGCGCCGCCGGCGGCACCGCCCCCTCTCGCGTTCTGCTGCACGGAGGAGGCGTGCCCCATCGCGGCCGCCGTAGCACCGAGGTGTCCGGGAGGGAGCGGCTCCACGTCAGCCATCGCCGGAGCGGGAGCGCCGCGGGCAGAGCGCAGCGGGCCCGGCCCCGACCCACCGTGTCCGACCCCAGCGGGCCGCCGCTCCGAGCACCGCCGAGTCACGGTGCGGAGCTCCGCAGCGCCACACCCCGCGGGGACCCCACTTCCCCGCTGTACCCCGGGCGGGCCTGGGGCGGGGGACGGGAGACGGGAGTGGGGGGGCACGGCGGGGCCGCCGCCGGCCTCCTCCTTGCCGTGCCTCGGCGGCCGCTGCTGTACGGGGAGCGGGGCGTCGGGCTGAGGGAAGGCTCTGTGGGCCGGCTGCTAGCGGTCCCGACTGAAATGAGCCGGGTGGTGCGAAACAAAATGGTGCCTGAGGGCTCTCGGCTGCGGGGTGCCTGGCCGGAGGGGCTGCGCGGGGAGCGGCCGTGGCCGGGCGCTTCGCTGCTGTGTCAGCTCAGGCCGCGTTGCCGTGTTACAGAGTCGTTCTGCTGTGGGTCTGAGGGAGTTTTTGCAGTTGAGGTCTTTGTGTGAGCTGGATTTTGTACAGGCCTGCTTCGCTTCCTCCTGGAGTTGAAGGTGCTGGCTGCACGGTGTTGAAATCTGCCGTCTCTCCCACCCTCTTGCGCAGAAACTGTTTCAAAGGGAAGAACGCAGGTGTTGTTGGGGTTTTTTTCTGCATATGGTCAATAACTTGAAGAATTGAAGCCATAAAAATACAGAAATTTCATAACAAAAAGTAACTGGTGTTGTATTGGAATTTTTCTTTCAACTGTTTTTTTCGGTACTGCTTATATTTTGTTGTTTTCTTATGTAGAAGAAGGATACAGCCTAAGGCAGCATGACTTCCTGCTCAGCCTAAGGTTCTGTAGGTGCCCATTTGACAGAAAAAAAGGGACTTTGGATCCACAGTTAGTTTCATTCATTCATTCAGATGCCACAGCTCCGCGTCCCTCTTTGCCCCGACGTCTGTCAGAGCTCCTTGTAGAGCAGTGCTTCTTCCCAGGCTCACCGAGCTGGAAACGAATGTTTGGGTTTGGGATGTTGTTCGCTCAAATTACTGCTTCAAAAATAAAGCAGGAGTGGAGGATTTACAGAGTTTGCATCTCAAAAGTTGTGTCAGCACAGCTCAAGAGGCGATGTGAGGTCAGAACTGGTGTCCCCAGACAGTAGCTTTTTCACTTGGCACGTCGCTGACAGCTCTGTCCTGGAGGTATGGTCGTGGAACATTAAACAAGTGTGTGCTTTTGCACTGTGTATTAACAGACTGATGCATAGTACCATGTTTTAAAGAACTGTCTTCTTTCAAAGATTTGTTAAGCTTAGTGTAAGACTTCAGGAAAATTCATTGCAATGACAGCACGGTCATTTTTCTACACATGTTTAGAAAATACGGTTTTGGACGTGTAATAGAAACTAAGTTTGCTGTGCTCATCAGTATGGTGTCATAGCATTAACTGAGCAAGCTGAAACTGGAGCATTTTTCAATTATTTAAGAAACAGAATAGTAAATTTGGTTTGATCCTAGGCATCAATGATATTAGGAAGAAACAGAAAAATTAGGATTGAACTTTTTTTATCTGAATTGCAGCTTTGATGGATCTGTAACCCTCAGGTAACTTTTCCTCTGTGTAAATACTGACTTTACTCATCGGTCTATAGGAACAACTAAAGAGTAGAGTTGGGCAGGTCTGGTTGTTGTTGGTAGGTAAAAGAGCGGTCCTGCTTTCCTCTCCATCCCACTTTCTTCTGTTCTGCCATCCTTAGTTTCCATTCTTAGATCTTGTGCCCATTATCATAGCTCCCTTGCAGGCTGATTCAGCTTGTTAAACTGGAAGAAAGCTCTTCCATTCCCCTTTTCTTTCGCTGAGATGCTTTCAGCTGGCTTTGCAGTTTGGGCCAGTTCACCTGGAGAGGCACAAGGAAGGTAGTGAGAATGTAGCAGGGATCAGAGGGATGAGTAGGCAAGGGAAGAGCTGCTGCATCTGTTCAGTGGCAGCCAAATATCTGTGTACTTCCATCATCTGTAGCCATGCCCTGAAGTACTGGAAAGATTTTTCGCTTTTGGGTTGTATTTTCCTTTGGGAAATTTCATGCTCTTCGTTGTTTTGTAAAATTGGAAGGTCTTTCGAATGTGGCTTCTCAAGAAATCCAGCAGTCTCTACAAATCACTAAGTCTGGTACAATAACATTTTTATGTTGTTTGTTGGTAAAGTCTGTTAACTCAGGGATGGTTTTGTTTGCTTGTTTTTTAGGTTGTCTGCTACTTGTATCGAAATAAGTCTTCCACTGAGAAAACATTTGTAACCAGGAGCCATGACTGCCGCGGAGAACGTGTGCTACACGTTAATCAATGTCCCGATGGATTCAGAACCACCGTCTGAAATTAGCTTAAAAAATGACTTAGGCAAGTAATGGGCCCTGTTTTGAAGGATCATCCATCATACCTGAATTATTCCTGCATAGTCTCCTTACACTTTTGCTAGAATATTGTTTGCATTTTATAAACTCGGGCAAATCAGCGTTTATTTCATTCTGTTCATTTTTGAGATGTGTAAATTCTTCTGCTTGCTCTGTTTGAGAAGTTTCATGATATTTATCTTAGGTGACTTTTTGTCCAAATTCTGAGCAGAACTTTGACATCAGTTTCGGTCTTTGTGCGAAGTAATACACGTTGAGGTCCGGACACACTTAGTTAATGAAAGTTATGTCACTCACTGTTCTGTGCACTTCTTGCAGAAGTGGCATTGTCAGTGTAACACTATAGTGCCTCATGGTATCCTGGTGTGTAAGATGGTTTAAAAGCAGTGAAACAGCAGAGAAATGACTGTAACATGACAGTGCATTGGAGTATTCTGATTTGAAATGCTGTTTGAAAGCACTGAAGCAGTGATGCAGTCTATTGAATTCATTTAATTCCAATACGTTGATCCTAGAAATAAGTCTAAACTCTAGGCTTATTCTTTAAATATCTCTTGCTTCATCTTTATGCTCTTACAAGTGAGGGAGTGGATTTTATTGAGTTGGTGTATTGGTATATTGCACTCCTTCAGGGGGAGGTTGTATCTTTTGACCAGAAAACAGCTGTTCTATTAAATTCTGGCATGTTAGCCTTTCTAGTTACACAATAACCACGATTCACTTTCTTGAATTTTCTATCCACTCTAGAAAAAGGAGACGTCAAGTTGAAGACAGAGGCCTTGAAGAAAGTAATTATTATGATTCTGAATGGTGAAAAACTACCTGGGCTTCTGATGACCATTATACGTTTTGTGCTGCCTCTCCAAGATCATACCATCAAAAAGCTGCTGCTTGTCTTCTGGGAGATAGTGCCGAAGACCACTCCAGATGGCAGGCTTCTGCAGGAAATGATCCTTGTCTGTGATGCATACAGAAAGGTAGCTTCTTGCTTATTTTATTGCCTATTTTCTCATTTTCGGTTATGTAGAATGTATGAAATATCTTATGCTCTCCATTTCCTTCCAAACCGTTTTGTCTTAATGCTTCAGAGCTGGCTAAATTGTAGGTAACCAGCAGACCGACTACTACGGAATCGTCACATTTCCCGTTACAATTAAACATTTACTGCTCAATCTTTCCAAGTCAGAGAACCTCAAAAATGAGGGCTGACCTCATTACCACCTCCATATTCTCTTTGGACACGCTATGGGTCAATAAAAGTAGATGCTATATTTGGTGTATCTTCATTGCAGTGTATTTAGGATGCTCCTTCACAAAGATAATCCTTCAATTTCTGTGGGAATAGACTGCAAGCAAATGAACTAACACATAGTAGAGGTTAGTAGTCACTGTGCTGGAATGCCTGCAGGGTGGGCTTTTACAGCCTTAGTAGTCACGTACAACACGAGCAGTGCAGCAGAAGAAACTTAGGCCTTGCAAGTTTTATTACACAGAAGTGCTCTTTTTAAATTTCGTGAGACCAATGTTTTGAGAAGATTCTTTTATGAAAACACAATGAAGTGTCCTCGTAGACTTTTGGAACTTGCTCCACTGAAAAATTTAGTGTGGGAAGAGGCTAGCAAGTGCATTCACCTGAACTTAGCAGTTAAACTGTAGCATCTGACGTTCAAATATGCTTCCTGTTGATTGTAGGATCTTCAGCACCCAAATGAGTTTATCCGAGGCTCTACACTTCGTTTTCTTTGTAAGCTGAAAGAAGCAGAACTGCTGGAGCCTTTGATGCCAGCCATCCGTGCGTGCCTAGAGCATCGTCACAGCTACGTGCGCAGAAATGCGGTTCTCGCAATTTACACCATCTATAGGTAAATGCCAGAAACTTTTTAAAGTGGATGCAGCAGACCAAGGCTATGTTTGGTGGCTCGGGTGGCTTTGGAGACCTCATAAATATGTATCAATCGCTGTTAATTTCTGGGAGCAGGGAGGAGCAGAAGGTTGGTGTGGGATGGGTTTTTTTGTTTGCTTTTTCCTCCTGTAAAGATCTTCTTTGGAAAAGTGGAAGGTACTGCTCTTGCTATCACAGCTGTGACTGAGATTCCTATATCACAGGTTAATTTGTAAGGACAAATGCCTTTCTTAGTTATCCGTGCTTCATTAGCAGTAATTGTTGTCCACTAATACAAACAGAGAAGAATCTTTACAGGAGTATGTGTATATAAACATATTTGAAGTAAGACATTGTTCCTCTACTCCATTTACATACTGAACATTTGCTTTTTTTTTTTTTATCTAAACACTGTAACCAAGTGTTCCTATTAAACTGAAATCATTCATTGAGTAACATTTTAGCTGTCATAATAGCAGACAATTTTTATGCTCACTGATTCTGTTTAGTTTCAAATAACTACACAAAAGCTATACGTCGCTGTTACGTGCTTTCTGAATTTCTGTACATATTTGTGTAGGATATGCAGTTAAGCTGTATGCTCTGCCCCTTATCACTAGTTTTTTAATTATGATTTTTTTTAAAAGAAATTTTGAACATCTTATACCTGATGCTCCTGAACTGATCCACGATTTCTTGGTGAATGAGAAGGATGCAAGCTGCAAAAGAAATGCATTTATGATGTTAATTCATGCAGATCAGGTAAGGATACTTGCCCCCAAACTCATTTGGAGTAAATATTTGAAAGTGTCCTAGGTAACTAGCCTGTAGTTTGTTAGAAGTGTAAACATATGGGAAAAAAACCTGTATGTGACAGCTGTACATCATTTGTGGAGTATTTGTTAACTGCAAATAAATTAGGTCTTCAGCGCTGTCTTCATTTTAAAGCACAGTTGCTGCATTTGAAGAAGGCCTACATTGTTGCTGAAAACTATAATTAGTTTTGTCATGTGAGCCTTACTGGATTGAGAAGACCTCCATTACCTATTGTTTTATAGCTTTTGTAGTTTTATGAGAAAGAAATGGCAAATTCTGTTCATTGCTATACTGGCAATTGAATTTTGTGCCTGATTAACATTAGGCTTGTCTCATTTTTGCCATGTGTAGACAGAATTTATTAATTTGCTTTTCAGCTTTAATCTTTTTTCATAATTTCTTTTAAGCTTCAAGTTAAAAAGTTGACTTTGTGTAGTTTTGTTCTGATTGGTGATATTGGTGAGAGGTGGGCCGTTGGACTGGATGATCTTAGAGGTCTTTCCCAACCTTGGTGATTCTACGATTCTGTGATTTTTAAAATGTGCTCTATTTTATGATGTAGCTGAGAACTCCGGAATAACTTGGAATGATTTCCCTTTTATTTGTTTAGGATCGAGCGTTGGATTATTTGAGTACTTGTATTGACCAAGTCCAGACTTTCGGTGACATACTACAGTTGGTTATTGTTGAACTGATTTATAAGGTAAAAGGAAAATGTATGGTGATACATTTAAAAATAGATGTACAGTTTAGGTTCTATGAGACCCCTTTGTAGAACAGTTAGAACACAGCTGGAAGGGGCAGTTTAGCCATTTGTAGAAAGACTTCCTAGTATTGCACGCGGTTTTCAGTTAAAGTGTTTTAACAGCTTTTTTAAGTAGATTTTTGCAACTGTGAATGACACTTGTTACGCCCAGAAAAGGTTGTCACCTTTTGCTTAATTTTCTCCCTGTGGTAGGATAGATGAGGAGCTAAACTGCATGGTTGCTATTTTTGTGTTTTTCTTTATAAACCAATTCTGCATTGTTCTTTGTCTGTAGGTCTGTCATGCGAATCCATCAGAGAGAGCTCGCTTTATTCGCTGCATCTACAACCTGCTGCAGTCATCGAGTCCTGCAGTGAAATATGAAGCTGCAGGAACGTTAGTTACGCTCTCCAGTGCACCAACTGCAATCAAGGTATAGCCGTGATATTTCCAGACATTCTAGTAGCTATTGGTGCACTGCGATACCTTGTACTTTGGAAGTCTGAAGGCTTCAGCAAAATATGTTTTTTGACACTTCACGTGTAAAACTGTCGTAAAACCTCTCTTAAAATTGGTCAGAAGAGACTAGGACTGTATTTTGCAGAGGGTAGTGGACTTCATGCCGCTTGATGATGGACAGGCTTGAATACTGTGCAATTTATTACAGTAGTTGGTATTAACCTGCAGTTTACTTGACATTCTTAGCAAAGGCAACAAATATCAAAGTTTTGCAGAGATTCAGTTACTTTCTTTACTGTTAAATATTGTTCTTTCTCAAAGTGGAAACACAAAGCTTTGAAGATTTGCGTTGATTATTGCTTGACCTCATGTTCCTATTTATCTTTGTAGTGTTGAATCAACACTAAATTTCTAAATTCTGTTCAAAAATAGAATATACCAGTCTAGAATAAGAGTATAAACATTGTAAGTAGAAGCTTCAAAAGATCAGGTGTACATTCTTGATTTAGTATACTCATTTTCCTTAGTACAAGTATTGTATGGAGAAGCTGTCATTGAAACCATATCTAGATATGCTAACACTGTCAGCTATTTTAAATTAATGTTTATATCCTGTTGTGTACTTAAGATTTGACTCAAAGCATGCGAGGAAATGTATGGTTTTGCTTGAATTTGAAATCAAGTCTGCGTATTGAAAGCTGTGCACCTTCCTGTGTCATTAGTGTAACAAAGAGGTGGAATCATCTTTACAGTTCATCAGAAAGTTTAAACTGTTCTCAGGTTAATTTCTGTGCCAACTCACTGAGTTGTTGCTTTAATAATAAAGTAGAAGCTGTCTTTTCCTGAAGTTCTCTCCAAAATTTGCTTAGTTCCCTTCTTTGTTACTTACATAAATGTTTTTGATCCTTTTTCTTTTAGGCAGCTGCCCAGTGCTACATAGATTTGATTATTAAAGAAAGTGATAATAATGTGAAATTGATCGTTTTGGATCGGTTGGTTGAGTTAAAGGAGCATCCCTCCCATGAGCGAGTGTTGCAGGTATGTAAGCTCTCTTTTTTGTATGAGCCTTTCTGAATGATTTTCCTTCCCTGTAAATTTTCAGGTGTTATAGTGAAAAATGCCCTTCTGAAATTTAAACCTTCTGTTGATACATCTGTTGAAAACATCTGGATGGTGTTTTACATTTAAGCTTGTTGCTTCTATTGCCTGCAATAACAATGGTAAACATTACCACGATTGTAAGGCTTGGTAGCTTGCCTGAGAAGTGTTAGAATGGATGAAATGAGCGCTGAATTTCGTAATCAGTAGGATATGTTGCACGTTTGTCACTACATTATATATTCTGTGTCCACAAGATCTTTGAAAATCACCAGGGACCTAAAATTAGAACTGAGGATGGAGTAATTTGAAGCAAAAAAGCAGTTATTTATTTATTTATTTTTAATTGTCTCAGGATCTAGTTATGGACATCCTCAGAGTATTGAGTACCCCAGATCTAGAAGTGCGCAAAAAAACCCTTCAGCTGGCTCTGGATCTGGTTTCTTCAAGAAATGTGGAGGAGGTAAGAGATATATTTCACGTCTCTCATAACATGCGTTTTTATTCTCCAGAAAAATACGTGACTTCCCTCAATTTTATTTGATCTTTTCTGCAGCTTGTGATTGTTCTGAAGAAAGAAGTGATTAAGACTAATAATGTGACAGAGCATGAGGATACTGACAAATACAGACAGCTGCTTGTTCGTACACTGCATTCCTGTAGTGTTCGGTTTCCAGATATGGCTGCAAATGTTATTCCAGTGGTATGGAAATGTTTAATTACATTGTCATTACATTTTGTCCTAGCTGTACCAAAATCCTTACTAGCCACCTGCGTAAAAGAATAAGTGAGGCTAAGGGATTTCTAAAAGTGGTTTTACGCTAAGTCAGACCGATTTTCATTGCTAAAGAAATACCTGCATCTGAATGTAGAAGTACAGTTATACATACTTAACTTTTTTGTTCTTTGTGTTAATGTTCCCCACGTTGTGCTAGCTGATGGAGTTCCTTAGTGATAATAATGAGGCTGCAGCTGCTGACGTCCTGGAATTTGTGCGGGAAGCAATCCAGCGATTTGATAACCTCAGACCTCTTATTGTTGAGAAGATGCTTGAAGTCTTTCACGCTATTAAATCTGTCAAGTGAGTCTCAGATATCATATCAAACTAGAACCGTGTGGCTCACTTGCACTGAATGTGTATTGTCATTATGTATGTACCAGAAGCCTTGCAGCCCATGCACACAGAAGGTGCAGGAAGTAGATGACCATAGGGAGATGGTTTCCGTATTGCTTCTTTGTATCAGATAGATTGAGTGCTGCTTACGTTGAGTGAAGATCGATTCAAATTTGTTTTTATGATGCAATTATGAATTGTGTTTCTATTTGTTAGAGGATGACGTTGTTGAAGGCCAACATCAAAGTGATACACTTGTTAAAACAGAACTACTAAGGGAGTATTGCAGCAGGAATTTGCACTTCCAGGAAGCTGGAAAAACTTGTACATTTGTCAAAAAACAAGAAGTCTTAAGAATCTGTAAAGCATCTTAGTACGTGAAAAGCGCCCAAAACTTGGCATTCTGGTGGATCAGTCATACGAGGGGAACTTTTCAGTATCAAGACACCTCTTTCCATTCTTCTAATACACCAGATATCCTGAGTCCTTGGCTCCATCATTATGCCATGTAGTAACAAATAAGCCCAACCCTGCTTTTTTTTTTCCTTTAATCTTCATTCAACCTTTTGTTTTCTCATTTCTCCTATGTGAAGGAGAAGTTAGTTTGTCTCAGGTAGTTGGGGAAATTACAGCTGACTTCGTTAACGTGCTGTGAAGTTGTTTATGATCTTAATGCAATGTGATTTCATAAATATCAAGTTTAGCATAGGTGGAATAAAACAATAGCAGAGAAGAAATCTTATTTTGTATACTTGTTCATTAGTTTATTGAGGCTGAAAGGATGAATGTTCTACGTCAAACTTGCTTCCTGTCCCTCACATCCCCTTGAATTTGTCAAGGCTGGCCATGAATAGCTACCCTTGATGCTAATTTATCATTAAAGCATGATTAAATTACTGTTCTTATTTTAGGATTTATCGAGGAGCTTTATGGATCCTTGGAGAATATTGCAGCACAAAGGAGGATATACAAAGTGTAATGACAGAAGTTCGCAGATCACTTGGAGAGGTATGTTTATTTTGTTACTCTGGCTTTTTGTTGTTGAACTTATTACACGCATTGTGCTAAGAAAAAGCACAAAACAATCAATTAAAATGCAGCAAGGTTTTGAGCAACTGTCATGTAATGTTCTGTGTGCAAGAAACTGAAAGTAAAAGCTAGATTTTGCATTCCATATTAAATTATTTCTAAGTAGCAACTGGCATATACTGAGAATAAATATTTGAATGCTTCAGATTTAGGACAGTAGATGAAAAATTCCTTGTTTCAGAAAATTATGGCGACTTGAACATATGATTACAGTAGCTGTATCCACTAACAAATGAATAGTCCTTGAAATGTGGGGGGCTCTAAGATGCTGTGTGCAATGTCATGAGCTTTATGCATGGCTATAGCAGGCTTCTGTTTCCGTATCCACGTGAACATCTACCTGTTTGTGTTTAGATCCCAATTGTAGAATCTGAAATCAAGAAGGAAGCTGGTGAACTAAAACCTGAAGAAGAGGTGACTGTGGGTCCTGTCCAGAAACTGGTGACAGAGATGGGTACTTATGCAACACAGAGTGCTCTGAGTAGTTCCCGGCCCACCAAAAAGGAAGAGGACAGGTATTTAAGATTTCTTAGTAGACCTAGTAAATTTTATTATTTTTTTTTTAAGTGATCTTCCCTCTCGTGGAGAGTTGAGTGGTTGAGGTGATTTACTGTTTTTAAGATATTATCTCAAGTAGATGATACCTGTTGAGAATTTACCAAATTGGTAAAGGTTTGTAATCAAAACTTACTGCGTGTCAAATAGGACATTATTAATTATGGTATCCTAAATTCTAGATATATATATATATATTTTTATAATGTATACCTGAAGTTCTGTTATGGTTTTAATTAGATATGAGATGTTGTCTTTAGAACAAGAGTTTTCTTTTTTATTAATATCGCCCTGCTCTCTTTGATCTCTGCTATATTTCGTATCATTGGTAG
This sequence comes from Numida meleagris, assembly GCF_002078875.1. Classification (NCBI taxonomy): domain Eukaryota; kingdom Metazoa; phylum Chordata; class Aves; order Galliformes; family Numididae; genus Numida; species Numida meleagris. The sequence continues at coordinate 10,538,914 of NC_034414.1, read as the reverse complement.
CTAAAACAATTGCTATGATTTGTTAGTTACTGCAGATGGGCTATCTTCTCTTAGCTGATCGTTGTCACCTCAGTGCTGTGACAAACCATATTCATGGTAGAAGTTATCCATTAATTATCCACATCTTTCACACCACTGTGTGTGGAATGGGCTGTAAGCCTTGTTTGTGTATCTGGAAAAAAAAATGTTTTGGGGCGGGAGGGGATTGAGACTTTCGACCTTGTTTTCCCTGCAATATGGATGCTAATGTATAAAGATAAGTATTTTTAAAATTGTCTTCTGAACTAGTTTTCTGATGACTGCCTGTCTTTGTAGACCTCCACTGCGAGGATTCCTGCTTGATGGAGATTTCTTTGTCGCAGCTTCCCTCGCTACTACTTTAACTAAGATTGCTTTACGATATGTGTCACTAGTTCAGGAAAAGAAGAAACAAAACGTAAGTCATCTTTGTGCTTTCACTGGAGTTGCAAAGAAGAGCTGGTTGGTGGGTTGGGTTTTTTTGTTTGCTGGTGGAGTTTGCTTTTTTTCTTTTTGTTCAGTGGATTTTTAAGCAGCTATAAAATGGATTAAGTCCTGAGTCAAATGCCAGTTACAGGGTTGTATAATGATAATTTGGGTCACAAATAGGGCTTGCTGCTTTCCAGCCACCGTATCTAAACAGTCTCTTAACTCTTGTTGCTTTGTTTCTTGACAAATACAAAAAAAATTATCAAGAGATTTCTATGAGTTTGATTAATTTGCACCAGAAATAAGCATTTCTGTAAAGCTTTTTAAAAATGCAGTAACCTTTCATTCTGTTTCCTTTGTCTTCCTTCTCAGTCCTTTATTGCTGAAGCTATGCTGCTGATGGCCACTATCCTCCATTTGGGAAAGTCTTCTCTTCCCAAGAAGCCGATTACAGATGACGACGTGGATCGTATTTCCTTGTGTCTGAAAGTTTTGTCAGAATGTTCTCCACTCATGAATGATATTTTCAACAAAGAATGCAGACAGTCCCTCTCTCATATGCTGTCAGCCAAGCTAGAAGAGGAGAAACTTTCCCAGAAGGTGAGATATTATGAATGTGTAATCATAAACACTTGGAATTTTTTTCCAACGACGTTCACATCCAAGCAGGTCCCAGAAATGTCTCCATTTGACTGTGTCCTATTCAGCCGTTATGTGTTCTGTGCTAAGTGAGGGAATTAATTATGTTTTTTTTTCTGCAGAAGGAGTCGGAGAAGAGGAATGTGACGGTTCAGCCGGATGATCCCATTTCCTTCATGCAACTTACTGCTAAAAATGAAATGAGCTCAAAGGAAGACCAGTTTCAGCTCAGCCTTCTTGCAGCAATGGGAAACACACAGAGGAAAGAGGCTGCTGATCCTCTTGCATCCAAGCTTAATAAGGTAATCTAATAGTCAGTCTTTTCATTATATGCACTTTGTGCTGCTCATGTGTAGAATCAACTATGGGAGATGCATACTGGAACTAATGAATCAGGCTATGCTGATTGATTAGAAAGACCAATGTATTTGTTGATTAGGGGAAAAGAAAGAGGAAAAAACCTTTATTGTGCTTTATTACTCCCCTATCATGAAAAAAGAAGAGTGATAAGGAGACTCAGAGCGCTAAGCTGGTGGCATGCAGGAAAGAAATTTATATTATGTGGTGCTTTGAAGAGCCCAGTGAGGTTCACTGTGAAGAGCAGGGATGTCAGAAGTTAAGGACCTCTTTCTTTCCTTTTCTGCCATATCTTATTGACAAGTGTAGTGCATCTTGTTTCAATTTGTCTTCTTTTGCTGCTGGTTATTATAACTGGCAGAGTACGTCCAAAGAGAATCATAAACTCATAAAATATCCCGAGTTGGAAGGGACCCATGAGGATCATTGAGCTCAACCCCTGGCTCTGCAGAGAACCACCCAAAAATCAAACCCTATCTCAGAGAACGTTGTCCAAACGCTTCTTGAACTCTAGTTAGGAAAACAGACTTCTATTCTTAAAGCCTGTGGTTTTTTTTTAGTTACTTTTGAAGTCACTATTTGTCGTTCTAATCTTTTTAAAAATAATAGAGCATTTTAGCTAATGTTTTGGGATCTTATATGAATTCAGTTCAGAATATGTTCCATCTGTAAAGGTGTTATAAATTGTAGTATGTATGCAAAGGGACAGCTGAGAAAAGGATGGATTTTGAAATGCATTTGTGTAAATAATACCGAGAATCACGGTGATGTTGCTATAAGTCATCAGAATTGGTTAATTTTGGAAAGTTGATGTGAGAAATACGAACTTTGGTTTTCCAGAATGTCACTTTTAAATATTTTCTAGACTAAACTTGTGATATTTGGCTGAAGTGCTGTTTTTTTCTCTTTCTAGAAGGATAGTTATGTGAAATTCCAACCTCTTTACATGCCTTTTCTGTTTGATTCGGAGGATCATATTGAAGACCAGTGGATTCAGTTGTAGTTTATTGCTTTGACATTGTTTGTCATGACTTCCTATTTTGAAATGGTTTATGAGAAAAATACGTTAAATTCTTTTCCTTTACAGGTTACGCAACTGACGGGCTTCTCAGACCCTGTTTATGCAGAAGCTTACGTCCATGTCAACCAGTACGACATTGTTCTGGATGTGCTTGTGGTAAACCAGACCAGCGATACTCTGCAGAACTGCACGCTGGAGCTGGCCACGCTGGGTGAGGAGCACTGCTGGGCATTGCCACTGTTTGGTAGAAGTAGGGAGTCTTAAAATTTCTTGCTTGTGGATTAGGGAAGGTAACGATTATATTCAAAATCGAGATGATACTTTGACCTGTTCTTAGATAGCTCAGTGCATACAGTACAGAACGTTGAACTTTGTTTTTGAGGCACAGGACAGTAGCGTTAGGCATTATGATGTTGGCTGTGATTAAAGTGCAAGGTAGAAGTGACAGTTTTCTGCTTGTTAAAATTAATATCAAGCTTAATCCAAAGCCCATTTAAGTCAACGTTTCCATTTGTTTTTGGTATCCTTTGAATTAGTACACTAATATTTTAACTGAAGCTTTTAATGTAAAAATAACAAATAAAGGAATGCAGTGCAGCTCTGTAGGCATTGTAATTGAAAGTAAACGTTCCAAAAGCTGAACTGTTGTGCACTGGTAACATTCTCTGACACCATCCCCCAAATTTGTTTAAACAGGTGACTTGAAACTTGTAGAAAAACCATCTCCTTTGACACTTGCTCCGCATGACTTTGCGAACATAAAAGCTAACGTCAAAGTTGCTTCAACAGAAAATGGAATCATTTTTGGTAATATAGGTAAGTGAACAGTTGCGTGTGCAAAATACTGTGTGGGGAATTTCTTAAGTGCTCAATGGGCTCAAAAATAAATAAGTAAAACCCAACACTTTGTGCTGGAAAAGGAAATGAAATGATTTGCATTGTATGAATATTTTGTGATGATCTTTCTGAAAAAAAAATTTTAATTAAAAAATCCTGGTGGAGCACGCTACCTTCAGAGTGATTGTCAGCATGATAATTGAACCCCAGTCTCTGAACTGAAAATGAGTTTAGGCAGTCGTGCCTGAAAAACCAGTGCACCTGTCTCAGAGTTCTGTGGCAGCTTGAGGAAAGCACCTGAAAAGGGTAGAGATCAACACAGCCGAGCTGTTAACTGATAGACGGTAATTGGATACTCTTTACTTATTGCAGAATCGCTTCTCTAAGCATTAATGTGGTTTGTATTTCATATTGCAGTGTATGATGTCTCTGGAGCTGCCAGCGACAGAAACTGCGTGGTTCTCAGTGATATTCACATTGACATTATGGATTATATCCAGCCAGCCTCTTGTACGGATGCAGAGTTCAGACAGATGTGGGCAGAATTTGAGTGGGAAAACAAAGTTAGTTTTACTTTCTGTATGTTATTTTGGCTTCTTGTTGGATAACTTGTCATTCTCTTTCCTGTTCTACACTAACTCATTATATCAACATTATCTCATGTGATATAAACCTCGTTCAGATGCTTGTGTTACAAATGATTCTTCCTTACATTGTGTTTAACACCAGATAACACTAGCTGTATCTATTGTCTGTGTGTCTGTGCAGAAATAGGTGCCACTGGTTATCTTCAAACATAGCAAGTGGCTTGGGTTTTTTAAAGAATCTATCAAGTTGATAAAACACGTTGGATGTTGGCCCTGTGTACTTAACTGAGCAACATATACACCTAATATGTTTTAGAGACTATAATAATAAAATGGGAGTTTCTACCCCTGAGTGAGTGGATGGCAGGAGGTAGTTTTTGTATTATTCCAGTACGTAACGTGGCATGCAACTCTCTCTCTGAATGTGTTGCTCCTCAAGGAGAAATATGGTGGCAGTCTTTTTTATTGAGCACTGCAGAAGGGCTGGTTTTGGAAGTGCCTGATACGCTAATTAAAGTAACCGTCCTTTTTCTTTTCCTCTTTGTAAAGGTTACAGTGAATACAAACATCATTGATCTAAATGAATACTTGCAGCACATACTGAAGTCAACCAATATGAAATGCCTCACTCCGGAGAAGGTGAGCTATTTGCCTGTAGACTCTTTTGTGACACCCTTTTTCTTCACGTGCTCTTTTTGTTCAATTTGTTCAGCACTTGTTATGCATATTATTAGAAATGCTCGTTAAAAGTACAAAATAATATACATAACCAAAGTTCTTAATGCTCTGAAATGAGTGAAAAGCTAATTGTTAACAGATTCTGTGTCATTTCATCACTTTTACTGTTTCTTCTTCAGTGAGAAGAAGATTCACGTCTGTTGTAATTTGTAGTAGCTCTGATGGGACTCTCTCTTTTCATACAGCTTTTTTCAGTAGCTCAAAGATCCTTTCTTCTGCATCAAAGTTAACTTTCCTTTTGACCACGTGTCCTTTTTGCTGTATGGTGAAATATATAGAGTAGTTATTAGCTATTAAGATACAGTGTATGTATAACAGCTAATAACTAATACGTTGACTGTAGCTAAAACAAAACTATACCTAAGGTGAACAAGAGCGTGTTTGTAGGGTTTTGGCCTTTCTCATGAGTTCCTGTCATTTCTGTAGGCACTTTCGGGTTATTGTGGCTTTATGGCAGCCAATCTTTATGCACGTTCCATATTTGGAGAAGATGCACTTGCAAATGTCAGCATTGAAAAGCCAATTCATCTTGGACCAGAAGCCCCTGTCACTGGTCACATACGAATCCGTGCAAAGAGTCAGGTAATGTGACTTCCACTTGGAGCACCATTTCTTCTTGTTTTTAAGAAAATGTAACAAGCACTCTTAAAAAAAAAAAAAACTTGCAGCTTTGGGGGGATGTTAGATATACTTTGATTCCTATGCTGCTAATTACTTAGAATCCTGCATATGGAACTTCCTTTTAGTATGGGTAAAGTGATTTTATTGAAGTACCAGCATCATGAACGTCTTCTTTCTTTTCCTTACAGGGAATGGCCCTGAGTCTTGGAGATAAGATCAATCTGTCCCAGAAGAAAACAAGTTTATAAATTTTACATAATATCTTTTCGGGTCTTTCACAATTTAACTTTAGATACGTGGCTTTTGGGATCCAGAACATCGTATATTCTTGAGTGTTCTGTAATTGTAGAAGCCAAGCTTTTGAGCTGAAAGCATTCCAGCAGACAACTTACAGGTTCTCCATGATTGTTACTGAGCAAAACTTTAAATCTCCAGGTTTTTTTCGTTGTCCTGGAAGTCGTGTTTTCTTTGTCTCTAATATATACTGATGCTCACAGTACAATAAACAAATCATGCCTCTAGTGTTTTGTCTCTCAATGATAAATTTGCTTAGTACTTAATTTCTGGCGGGGTATTTTAATGCTCTGAGAAAGTGCTGCTTGGTTTTTGCAGGTTTTTGCAGGTATTTAAAGTAATGACTAGGCCCAAATTGTGTGAATGTGTTTGTGACAGTTGATACTCTGGTGTATCTACAAGAATACACATTTGGCAATTAAATCAAAGTCTGTATTTTCTAGATGGCTGGTTTAATAATGTGATCACTTGGCAGTGAAAAGGTTATGCCATCAGAAAAGGACAATGTCAAAATTTGGCTATTATTTCCAGCAAATGGTGGAACCTTAAACTTGGTTAGTTTGTGGAAATTCATTTGAAACATCATTATCATCACAGGTAACGTAACATTCTCTGTGCCATTGTACAGTGCAAAAATGCTAGGGAGTAGCACTCGTATAACTGTTTCATTGTCTGCTCTTCCCAGTACTTTTTGCCAACTAGTTTGTATATATGAGCACTGATGCAGCTGCACAATTCTGGATTCCTACTACATAAAAATCACAAAATAATAGAAGCCAGCTGACAGTGGTTATTTTCAAGCCATGGAAATTGTTCTGTGTCCAGCAGCCAGTACTGAAGTTTACGTTAGTGTACCATGGTGTACATACTAATGATACAGACAAGTCTGTACACCTCTTAAGGCTGAATTTGAAATACGTGACTTCCAGAAGCTACGGCTTGTTTTACTATTTTCTTACAGGTACACTCACTTCTTATATGCAGTAAGATAAAGGTCTTTATAGATAAGAGACTGTTGCCGTGACTTAATCTCTGAGCAAAGAAGACAACTGAATGTCATTTCAGGAGGCTCTGACTTCCCTTGTGCAGTTCTGTGAGCACTGAATATGCTCATCGCAAGACCTACAACCACGATAGTATATGTCTTAGATAAAGGTAGTAGATACTGTTGCCATTGAGTGCAGTGGTGATTTGACTTCCAAGAACTTTATCTGCCCTACCAGGTGCTATCCAGCTCCAGTAAATGTTAGAGAAAGCAAGTCAGCAAGGTAATGCAATATGATTTCATTGGGTGACTTGAGTGAGCTTTGCCTGCTTTGAAATGCCTTTTGGGTTCTGACGTTACGCTTTTTAATGAAAGCTCCAACTCACGCGTCGCGTGGTACCAGCAGGAGCTAAAGCTCTGAATATGCAGATCTGCCTTGATAATGAGGTTGTGTCTCTGCATGATCTCACAGCAGTGGGAACTCAGGAGACGTTGTGTTGCCTCCTGTGAAGTTATGCCAGAATCACAAGGAAATAGTAGGGATAATCAGAATATGATCTTACTTGCTTAGTACTTCAGAATTTGGGGGGGAAGGGGAGAAGAAAAGTATAGAAATATGTTGCGTGTGCTACCCTGGGAAACTGTGTTTGTGAGTAAGCTGCTTTTCATGGGCCGGGAAAGAGGGATATTTTATTTGCCACCCATTTAAAGCCAAACCAAGACAGAAGGAAGTCCTGGTACTGCAGTGAATGGTTTCGTCTCTGTGAAGAGACTGCGATTAGCGGTATGCTAGCAGAGATGGTAATAACAGCTGCACTTAGCCTGGCATGATGAGATAGGGTTGCTGACCACAGCCAAGGAAGGATGTTTTTGAAGATGGAGAATGATTTCCGGTATCTGTTATCTAAGTCCTGCTTCACGATCTGCAGTCCTGTTTGGAGAGCAGAAAACTATCTTTGAACATGACTCATAAATCTACCACAAGGGTCAAATAATGTAACTTGGGTTAGGATGTATTTTGCCATCAGGACTTTACACAAGGACAAGAAGACACCTGTTCAGAATAAGCTGTAGAGACTTCAGGATTCCTTTTCCATCTTGTCACATTTCAATGGCTCTCTTGCAGAATGGATCTTGTACAGGGTGGTGTGCATTTTTTTTTCAGTAGCTTGAACACTTTAAAGTTAGATGCTTGTTTCCTATCTATACTTTAGAATGAAACTCTCCTTTTTAGATATATCCATTTGTGTATGGGCTAAGATTTTGCTCAATTACTCAAATTATAGATTGGTTTTGGTTGAGAGCATCTCCTTAGAATAGCTTTTGTGCCCTGGAGAGAGGCAAAGATTTTCTGTCTTTGTACAGAGACAGAATTACAGAAGGGTGACCCACTGGTGTTCAGCTGCTTTTGAGCAGACTGGTGTGCTCAGCTTACTTGTCTCTGCTCACAGCTGTACTTGTGACAGCTGGAGTGGTGAGGCACTGGCACAGGCTGCCTGGGGAGATGATGGAGTCACCTCCCTGGGGGTGCTCAAGAGCCATGTAGATGTAGCACTGAGGGACATGGTTAGTGTGCGTGGTGGGGATGAGCTGGAGGTTGGACTGGGTAGTCCTAATGGTCTTTCCAATGGTAGTGATTCTGTGATTATTAGGGCTCAGTAAGGATTTGTATTTCTGAGTATTTTGGTGGTAGATGGCAAGCTGGAATGTCTACATAGTGACAGGCGTGGTATAGGCAACTCTCTTATCTGGGAGAGGAAGGGGTCATCCTAACAGAACATGAAGGTGGGTAATAGTGCAAAATAGGGCAAAAGGAAATTGGGCCATAGGAGAATATACTTTTATTACGGCTATTGAATAGGTTCTGTAGGATAAATGTGAGTCCTCACGTAGGGGGCGTTTGCTCCACTGAGTTGACAGTCTGTCAGTGTCACTGTCAGCTGCACCCCGACCCCGGGTAAAGCATTTGTATGGTTCATCAGGTCTTCACGTATTGTTACAGCAGAGGGTGCTGTCTCACAAGTGATAAGAAACAGAGCATTGGTTGAAAAGCATTAGCAGAGACCTGGGAAGTAATGGAGATCTGCAGGTTTGGTCATACAAAAGATGCTGTGTAACTTCGGCCCACCCTCATGGTTCCTTCCAGTGGGGTGGGTTTCTGTGTGTGTTTTTGGGTTGCCTAGCGATGCATAACCGATGCGCTCTGGTGTTGGCAGCTCGTCTTACTAACGTGCTGCATCTGTTTCACTGCTGGCTTGTCTCTAGAGATTGTGCTTTACTGAAGCGCAACGGGATGGATTGGCTGCGTACAGCTGGCCGAGGGAGGGTCTCCTGTCTGAAAGTCAGAGCGATGAGTTCATCAGGAGAGGGATACTGACAAAACACAAAGAATTCTAACCATGCCTTTGCCTGTATATTTGTAATACTGATCTAGGCAACTTACTGTTTGAGGCCACAAATATTCGGTGTAGTTCACAAGGTATTTCTGATACTGCTCTGTTTTCATTTCTCCCAGCGTATTTTACAGCTTGTCAATCTAACCCGTTGCTTTTGTTTGCATCGCTGCGGCATGTTTCATCAGAACCATCCATAATCACCAAGAAGAGAATGTAGAGTTGCTAGCGATGTTTGAAAAGAGCCCTACAGTTTTTTATAGCTATAGGTGGTAAACTTCTTGTAATTGAGTTCTATGAATTTTGATGATGGCAAAACCACTTATTCACATAGGTATAAAATCCCCAGGGTGTGCCTTGCGTATCTCTTTTTTTTCCTTCTTTCACTGGAATTTCATTTAGGGGAAGCACAACAAAGTCAGTCTGTTGCTGTCCCGATCTCAGTGCAATAGCGGAGTTAATGGATCTTGCTGCTCCTACGTCTTATTCACACTGTGGTTCAGGTTTGACGTTTCAAGTCCTCCCTATAATCTCTGGTCTGAGATCTGGTGCTTTACCCCACTTGGCCATATCAGCATTTTTCCATTAAAAATCTCTGCTTATTCCAAGGCCTTATAATACCATGCAAGAGTTGTAAGAATGCTGTTACATTTGTTAATTGTTTCTGAGGTTTGGAAATGCTATCAGCTTTGTGTGTTTAGGAAGGCTAGAGAGCCATTCTGTTATTGCAAATTATTTGAATTTCAAAATGCAGTAATGAGTTCTTATTCCGATCTTTCAGAAAAACTTCACTGTCATTCATCTTCAGACACAGGAGTAAAGAATGATGATCACAGACTTGTCCTAAAGCTGTACATTTATTACAGGAAAATACATAAATATTTTAATAACGTGGAGAAACTTTGCTCTGAATGAGATTCCCCATGACCTTCATGGTTTTCTCTTTTCAGTTTAAATATTTAATGTTAGCAGCATCTGCAGCTGTCATGCACTGTCCGAAACCAACACGATGTGTTGCGTAGGCACCCGTATCTCTGCTTTTAATTGTTTTTCAGATTAAATCTGTCATCCTTTCCAATATCTATTGAACTCCACGGTTTTAGTGAGCCAATTTCAGCTGTGCTGATACACATGAAAGAGTTGTTCGTGTGCAGAAGCACATGCCATTGAGTAGCGAATTCTTTTTGGATCTCCAAGTTGGTGCCCAAGGTTCACTTCAGCCATTGCCTGTGTCACTCTGTCCCATTCAGTGGTGCCTGCTCTGGACGTTCTGCCACGCTTTCACGCCTGTCTGTAGGATGCCACTCAACATAAGGCAGCTCATCCTTGCTCCAGATGGGAACTACGCTCCAGGCAATGATCTATTAGCTCTTAAGCAATGTCTTTGCTTGCTTACAATATTCTAATATCTGAAAACTGCCATTTGGAACAGCGCACTTCATTGGTGCGGTGTTATGCGGAGATACCACCATGGAAGGCTGGTAAGACGAGATGCAAGAAAATGAGCTAGTCAAACCTTGAGGTGTTTGGCCTGTCAGTGCTTCCATGCTTGTATTTTAAAGCGTGTGATGCTATGTTAATCCATCTCTAACAGGGGATATAATTACTGCAGGGTCTGTATGCCTACTCCGTAAGTCAGAACAGGTGTTTTTTCCTACGCCTGTTCTCACTTACACTTCAGGCGTACGAGTTCAGCAGTGATCCTATATCCAGCCTTAATAAATGTGAACGTTGCCGTAGAAACACTGTCACTTGGAGAGAGGTATGGGATGCCAGAGAAACCTGTTCTCCCAGCATGCAGATGCTGACAGCAGATGAAGACATTTATCAGTTAATCAGCTCAGCATATTATTTATGGAAAATACGGATCATGTGAGACTCTGGTATGCGTTTGCTAATTAACTGAAAAATCAGGAATTGTGTTTGTTCCAGCTAATTCCTCCTGTGTTATTGTACAGCATGAAGATACAAGCCCGAACAAATACTTATGCTTCTGGAAGCATAAAGTTTCCCATGTTATATGTGTTAAAGCACATAAATACTAAAGCTGCAAATCTTAACTTCCACTTTTTGCGTTACAAACGTATTTCTGTATTACCAGTTTTCCTGGAAATTACCATGGTTTGCAATTGGGGCAGCCACGTTTTCAAAGGCTCGTACCTGAGCAACCTGATGGAACTGCAGATGTCCCTGTTCACAGCAGGGAGTTGGACTAGATGGCCTCAAAGGGTCCCTTCCAACTCAAATGGTTCTATGATTCTATAACTTTAATACTCTATTAGCATTCTCTTTGTGGAGCACAATGTTGAACTTCTGTAACATTTTTTAAGAACCTTTCTAACAGCGATGAAGCCCATGAATGTGTGGCTCTCACTTCCCTCGTGTCAGCTGAACCAGTTCTCTTCTCCCACTGTGTACCACATATCCTTTACGTAACAGCCCATGCCTTTATATAGAGTTGGCAAGATGTCTGTTTCTCAAGATACAGTATTTCAAAAATTTGACGCTAATGGATACCATCCAAATCTACGGCTTATCAGTGTTTGATTCTAACTGCTGCTCTTTTACTTCAATGTGGTCCTTGAAATACTCCCATACTTCGGGATGGGGAAAGTGTTTTTCAGTGCTTTTTCCTGCATGATTAAATGTTGGGATACAGCTACACTGGGCTATGTGCATGTCAGATGTGAATATCTATTCTACCTAGTAACATTTAAAATGAATAATAATAGAACAAAATACATTTCTGAATTCCTTGTGTGTCAGTTGTAAGATGAGAGAGTTCTGGTGTAAATCAGAAAGCTTTTAGATTTAGATTATCTTGCTTAAGCAATGACGAATGCAAAGCCTCAGAAGGAAAAAAAAAATGTAATGGTAGTAAAAGAAATCTGCGTAAGTGAGGGAGGAAACACTGAGTGCATAGGACCCAGCCTTTCTGACTACAAATAAGAAACACTGGCTTACAAAGATCTTCGGAGTTATAAATTTCATCAAACCCAGCAATTCAAAACAACCTTAAACTCTTGGAGGTTGAATTTATTCTGTAGCGGGAACTTATTATCCTCCTTGTCCATTCTGCTGTGCATTGAAATGCTACAGACTGTTTGTGAGTAATGTTAAGAAAAACCAGACACTCTCCAGCATTCCAACCTGTCACATTTTTCACACAGAGATTGGATAATAGCATTACTTTTAATTACAGGTGACGGATGTTGAGAGAACGGTGTGAATGCATGAGTAACACAAGAATGCAAGGAAGGCTTCCCGAACATCGCTTGCCTTTCCCCTGGGTATAAGCAATTCAAAAGATCTTTGCTTCAATTAAAATTGTGTTTTCCACTAAAATTCCTAATAACCACAGGTACTGCTCTGAAGCATGGTTGAGGCAATTACATGACTGATGTTAATATAATTTTCTCAGCCTACAAAAAAAAATGAGAAGGCTGCAAGCAGCTGAATGCTTTCAATCTCAAGAAAGAGTATACTTCTGTATATCCTGTGTATATTTCTGTATGTTTGCTTGTAGTTGTAAAACCCAAGCTGATTTAGAGAATTCTAGAGGACCATGTCTTGCTGTTTTAAGAATAATCTGCAAATCGGCATATACTTTGCCCAAGGAAAAACTCAGGCTCCATAGCCATTGAAAAAAAGGAAGAATGGTAAAGGTGAGTCTTTTCCAAAGAACTTCTAAATGCCCCTCAAACAGTTTATTTGATCTGACTTGATTAGATGCTATCAAGCTCTAGGAGGGAGCCGACTCCTTTAGTTTTGAGAGGTACTACCTCATATCTACCTTTGTTTAAAATATACAAAAATCATAGCCCCGAATTGTTCAGGAATCCTTTGGGGTCCTCTGCTCTTGAAGCACACAATTCATACTAATGCAAATGAATCGGTACTTTGCCAGCCTAGAAGATCATTGCAGTTATTCGGATTCCACGTGTGGCTTTTTAACTTCGTGTTTCATGGTGAACAATAGCTTTTAAGGTAACTTGAAATTACATTTGATTAAATGGGGGCTTGGAAATGGGACGTCTAAAGCTGTGGTAGTACTCATTTTCAGAGATATCTTGTCTGAAACACTGATACACAGAAAATGAGAATGACAGCGATTGAAGCGTAGGTTATGTTGCATGTCATGTGATAAAACATGAGTTTCCCTGGGTGAGGTAAGTGGTGTGGGTATTGTGGCCTCTTGTCTTTTCATGTCTTTTGATGACAGCCTTTAAAGTGGTATATCTCTAATATTATAGCTTATCATATAAAGCTTAGTCACCTAAAAAGGATGTTGAATTTGTGCCATTCATATAGACAGTCTCCATGGAACCATTTCAAAACCCGGCTGAATTGCCTAGATTACCCAATGGCAATGTTCGACTGCTGCATGTGTTATGTCCTTGTGGCCAAAAGCCTTTTCGGTGTTCATGGCAGGGCAAAAGAAGCCCATCTCTTTGAAGTTCCATTAAAACTCAGCTTTTGGAAGTTAAATGACTGTATAGAGAGATGGGCCTTTGTATTATTTCTTTATATGCAGAACTTAAGTGTGGATGGAAACAGGATCTAAGTTTGAGAATGACTGCCTGATGATCATCTCTGCTGCGCAGCTTGGGTCCCAGGAAGTATGACCTCATGCACAGCTGTGCTGCAATGTCAGTGATGCCATAACGTGTTAATTCAAGCTTCTTCTGTGCTAGATATGGGACTAGCCCATCAGATCGTCGGTATGGCAGGCAGGGAAGGTTTTTGTTTGCTGGAGATTGGTCCTGAAGTGGCATGGAAACTTGCAGGTGTTGCAGACAGGGCCAGCTCAAATCTTCCTAGACGTAAAAGCAGGATTGAATCCTGAAGCCTGGAGGATATGAGACTAGTGACTGGGGCAGGGCTGATGGTCCCCACAAGAGAAGGATGAGGATGAGTGGATCAGAGAGCAAGCAGAGAGGGTCTTGAGCAGAATGATCTGCTGCTTTGGGGGGCACAGGCAAGGTGAGGAAGACAACAGTTACTGCCAAACCCCAAAGTAACCATCATGCCAAGCAGCTCGCCTTACTTTTCCTTGTAGATGGCAGCTGCACCAGCCAATCAAGACTGCTGAAAACAAATTGTCCTCTAATGCATTCTTTTTAATGTCAATTACCTCACTTGTAAGTAGCATTCATTGCTGGCTGTATTGTTGCCAGGGCCTTAGCCAATGTCTTTGAAACCAACCAAATTTGCTAAAGAGGATTAATGCAGGGTCAAATTGTAAATGAACACATTTGATTTGTTTTAGGAGCGCGTGCCCAGAGGGTATTGCACTTGATTTGGCCTGGAAAGCCTGTTTCTGTAGAGAAGCATGGCAGCCCTCATCCAAGGGGGATTAAGGGCCTCTGCAGAAGGCTGTGGTATATTTTGAGACCAAGGTACTGTATGTTTGCTTCCACAAATGCTGGCAGCTGTACGTGATGTGGTAACACCCCAGAGAAACGTAGTCCTGTATTCTCCTACACCAGAAAAATGCACGAGGAGGTATAGTTTCCCATGCACGTACAGACCTGCAATGCTCTCAGAGGATTTTAAAAGGATCTGTTCTGCTAAAACTTCGCAAAAATTAAAACTCAATCCATTTTTTTCCAGTAATCCTATGGGAGTACTTTCTGTGCTCTAAGTCAGGGACTGACAGGAGACAAATGCACTCATTTCCACTGGCAGACTCATTCTCTGCCTGACCTCACCCCAGTGGCATTTTGGAAGTTTGTGTTCGTTGTTTTGCTCAGGTGAATCATTCAAGATTGCTATTCATCTGAAAGAGTTTATCAGATACTAATGGGATTTTGAAGAATTAATGTCTTAGCGATCCTTCATCCAGCAGACTGCGGAGAGATTAAATGGATCGCTGAGATATTTATTAACTACTGTTGGTAGCTCTGAATGTAAGAAAGGGATAGGATTCAATTTTAGCTGAACGAAGGGTTATACTCTTTAATTAGCAGCGAGGAGTTTTTAAGGCACGATGATAACGCTAATCATTCAGGTGTTCGTGCTTGTAATACTGCCCGTAACTACCAGGCTGTTTTTAACAAAGAATTCAAGTAAGAACTCTTTCAAATTCTCTCAAATACAAACATTTTTACTTGTTGTTTTGGACTAAGTCCTACTTTTCTAACAGTTCACAACACTGATGGATGTTTGTTTGTCCTTAAGAGCATGGAGAAGTGTTCCTCATGCAGTTGGATGGATGCTGAAGAAAATGGCAACCGTGACACTCAGCCTTCCCTCCTTCTCTGTTTTATCTGATAGCTTGATCTGATAGCTTAAGAAAACAATCAGGTTTTGATGCCAGGTGTAATTATTCACTAAAAGCGAGTGTATATTTAATCCAGAAAGGTAGGAGTGTGAAGTAGGCAGGATAGAGTTCGCGCATATGGAATATTTCATCCTTTAATGATGCTGGAGCAGGCTGAAGCTCATTCCCTGGTTTTGTATCTGCATGTCAAAGTGTGAGCACGACTCAAAGTCTTTGTTGGTACGGATCAGTCACAGGTGGAAATATGCAACCACAATTAAATTAGTGCAAGCTATGTCTGTGAAGGAAGCTTGCCTTTCCCAGTCGGTACCCCTCAAACTGTACATCAGCCAGAATGCTTTAACTAGATGAGCTCTTCCCACCTTAAAATTGTGTTTTGAATCTTAGATAAGTTTTATGGAGACAGGATTGGTATGCATGTAAACATGTTCTAGGCATGTTTGGACCATGGTGTGCTGTGCCATCAGTTATGGCTTGGTTATCTAAGCGATAATATGAGCTTCAAATGATTTTTGTCTTCTCTTTACCCAATGTTATATATTGTCTCATTCCCTGAGAAGCAAAGGTTGTAAGAACGAAACAGTGAAGGGCTGTGTGTTGGAAGGGAAATTCCTGCTATAAGGGAAAGTGGTTAAGCACTACAACAAGTTGCTCTCAGAGGCTCTGAAATCATCATCTTTGGAGATGGTCAAACCTCAGCTAGACACAGCCTTCAGCACCGTGATCTCACTGACGTCTCCTCTGCTGGGGATGGGAGTTGGGGTGAGGTAGCCTCCAAGCGCTCCTCTAGTGTTCTGTAGTGCCCCATAGTCGCTTGTCCTCTCAGTGGGTGGCTTACACTTCTCTTCTGTGAGCACTCAACAGGCCCGGATGAATAGCAGATGGAAAAAGGAGAAGGCAGCATTGCTGAGAGGTTAGTGTTGTTTTGATGGTCAACAGAAAGACAGTTCATTGGTGCAAGGGAAAACAGATGGAAGCAGCAGCTCTAAAATCAGATGAGGTTGAGATTAGTATTTAGCAGAACGTGTTTCATTTGTAATGGCTAATAACACATATTTGCATAGTAGTTTAAAGGCAAAGTATTTTTGTCCAACATTGTGAAAATGGAGAACTTGGGGATTTTTTTCAGAAGACTGTTGTCTCTAATGAAGTGTTTTATAGCTGAGACCATTGCTGGATTAAAACCACTGGCTACTTCTGCCTGCAGCTCCTACATCTGAATTTTATATCCACTCATTAACTCTAACTTCTTCCTTTCTTACTGATTTTATTCATTAACGAATACTATGGTTCCTTTATTGCATCTCCTTCATCCTGGATCATTATAGGGTCACTAAATGTAATTCTTCCCCATGGGTATATACTCGCTGTTCCTGCTCATTTCACAACATGGTAATTGTGGAGAAACCAGAGGTTGCAAATTATGAAAACAATTTAGTTTAATTTAGATTCAGCATCAGCTGTAGGGGAAAATCCATTTATGTACCCACAATGTTGGTTTTATGACTTTGCTTTGTTTTTAATAAAAAAGGGACCTGGTCTTCCCTGATGCTCATGCGAAGTAGAAGTCCTGTGGCAGAGCTCTTTTTCACAGACAGTTGGCTTTGAGGTATTGTCACATTTTAAATGCAATTGTTCCTCTTTAGCCAGACAAATGCAGCTGGGGTCCCAAGCAGTGACAGTTCTCTGGAGGCAGTGAAGTGATGGCGGTTCCCCCAAGGGCCGTGCTGGGCAGAGGGAAGAGCTGAGGGCACGTGTCCTTGTCTCACTGGTGGTGCTGGTGTCTGAACCCAGCTATGAGGTGCTCTGCAGCACTTCTGAGAGCAGGCAAAGCAAACACTGAGTACAGTTTTCTACCTAGCACGGCTACTGAACCTCAAGGCCTTCTGCCTGCCTCACATCCCTTATTCCAGTCCTCACACTCTGGCCATCAGCAAACTGCGGCTGTGTAAGTGCTACAGCAGGAGCAAATCCCTGAAGAGTCTGAGGGCTGTGAGCCCATTTCACCTCTACCCATGCATCAAATATGAGCGGGTGTCTCCAGCGGCCCAACTTTCTGCACCAGCAGTCTGCAGCCCGCTCTGTAATGGCCTTGTTTCTGCCGGGGCGGCTGGGGAGCCTCGCAGGCTTTAAATCTATAGCTCATTGTTTAAAGATTTATTTGTTTCATGAGGCTGCTGCCTGCGCTGGTCGCAGGCCAGCATCTGCAGAAGGAAGCTGGGAAATGGGAAGTGTGTCCACTCCTCCTAGTAGGCACCTCATCTGCCATGAGACTGCTTGGAAAGATTCAGGTCACCCACAAATGTCATCCCTTAGAACTGCAAATGCTTCATTTTTCTTGTTTGCAGTGGAAACGAATGAGAGAAAAAAAAAAAAAAAGAGGTGCAGCAAGCAAGTCCCTCAATATTGCAGAATGTTGCAGAAAAGCGCTTTCTTCTTATTATTATTATTTTGGTAGGAGTGCCTTGTTTCCATGGCTACCCCTTGTGAAGATCCCCACTGCTGGGATCAGCGTTAATTCCGTGAGTAGCAGGGGGTCCCCAGAGGTGGGACACTGCGGTCTCGTGCAGGGGGGAGGACGCGGGTATCGCACAGCGCCTGCACAGCCAGCAGTGCCTGCCTCCTGCTCCTCCCTCACTCTGAAGAGGGCAATCCTGTGTTTCATTCTATGCCTTCTTCCCCTCCAGCAGGCTTTTCCCACACTGGGGACACGCTGCTGTAACACGGAAATTCACTAAGCCCAGAAACTGTGAAGAAAATGCAGATCTTTCTCCTGGCTGCCAAATCAGAGTGGTGTAGTTCAAGGCATGCTGGAGTTCTCCACCGACCCCTCTGTTAGCCTGGTGGTCAGCCTGAATTCTGCTTTAAAAGAAAATAGGAATTGCTGATAATTACCAATCAAAATAGTGGTGTTCAATGTCTGTCTTGGATTTTTCCTTTCTTTTTTTTTTTGTTTTCCAGATTCTCCCTCCCCTGTGCAGGCAGCAAGAGTTTGATGGAAGGGTGTATTAACTGTTGGTCTGTAGGGTAGCAGTGCTTGGATGCCATAATCTCATTGGGTTCTATATGAAGAGGTCTTTTTCTACTTATTCACAAAAGTTTCTGGAAGCTTAGTGGTAGTTTGATAACTTTAGTCACTTTTTTAAAGTTTTCTTGAATGTTCCTGTGTGTTTTAAGTGTGTTGCATGTGGATCATTGGATTCCTACTCTCTGTTGAAATCACGTGTTCGTGTCAGCTCTGTGTGTCCAGAAGCAGTAGACTTCAAACCTATTCATGGGCATTTCTAATTTCTCATTATCTTTCTCCCTTTGGAATTGATTGCATGTATCTGGGGCTTTCTCTCTCATCACAAAAAGGAGCAATGCTGCTCGCAGCCCTTTCTCCTACTTATCTGTTTCTGTAGCCATGAGGTACGAGAGAAATCTCAGCTTCTATTTTCTTCAATTTTCCGCTAAATTTCCTTTGAAGGTTATCTTTCCTGGAGGCTTCAACTGATCCATTTTCTTTTATTTTCCTTCTTCTTTTTTTTTTTTTTCCTGGTACTGCATAATGTGTTTGTGCAAAGGAGAAGAAAGGGGAGGAGAAGAAAGTATACTTTTCCGTTGACATAAAAGCTCTTTGGTTCTTACTCTGCTTCTGGGCTTTCTGCTTGGATATCCTGTGCAACTGCGCATCTCTTCTGTACTATAAAAAGAGTCTGATGTAAAGAATGACTATTTCACAGAATCATAGAATCGTTAAGGTTGGAAAGACCACTGAGATCCTCCAGTCCAACCATCAGCCAATGCCTGTGACCCCTCTAGGCCATGTCCCTCAGTGTGACATCCACCCTTTTCATAGACAGCTCCAGGGATGGTGACTCCACCACCTCCCTGGGCAGCCTGCTGCAATACCACGCCAATTTGAAATGAAGGCAGTGAGAACTGGTTGTGTTTGGCCTATTCTCTCTCCTTTCGGGGCTCATTTAAAACATGTTAGGGGCCTTCCTATGTCAGAAAATTCATCAATGGCATCTTTTCGTGAGTGTGTTGTGCCCTCAGCTTTCACTTACATCTTCAAGACTTCATTATTTGTTGACATATTCCATGTTCACAGCACGAATGCATAAATAGCCAAATTCATGTTGGGTGAGTCCCAGTCCACAGCTACCTCAGGACTACTGGAGAGAGAATATCACATCTCTCCAACTCAGAACTTCTCCTGTTCAAAATATCCACCTCAGATATAAAACAAATTTGTCAAAAAATTAATATTAGCTGGAGAAACCAGTTCAATTTTTACACTGAAAAACGCCACTGTACTCTTATATAGCCCCAGATCATCAAATATTTAATAAAATATTTGCCCAGTAGCCTTCAGAGATGGCAATAGATGAGCTTCCATTCTTATTTTTTGTGTGGAATTGTATTTATTCATGGGAGGATCAATCTGATAGAATAGATGGCACGTGGACTTTATATTGAGTTTAGAAAAGGTTCGTTGTACAAAAGACTGGTAAAATTATTGGACTGTGCTGCATTTCCTCTTTATTCATTGTGTGAGCTGTGTTGACATGTGCAGTGCACTGATACAGATTGTACCGTTTCATCCAAGTACACACAGTCCCATTCTCCCCACTTTTTGCATTTAAATTGAAACACTCATGGTTGTGAATGATGTGATTTATTTCATTAATGGTATCTTTGCTGCAGGCTGTAGCATTAAGTCTCTTTGTCCTGATGAAGTCTTTTTTATGTCAATGACAATATATGACTTAGAATTTGTTTCAGCGACAAGGGGACAACTGTGTTTTGCTTGTATTTATTTTTCAGTCTTGAACTCTTTGGCCATTCCAAAGACAGACAAAATGGGCTGGAGCATATGCAAGGATTCTTATTTCAAACTTAGCGTTATCTATCAGTGCATTATTTTTAACTAGCGATCACTGCTCAAGAAAACCAACATATTCCTTAAGCGTAACATGAGTTTTTGTTGAAATTGGTCTGTGATTTCAGAGTGAGCTTAGCAGCCTTAGCCTGAATCGTATCCTGCCGCACTGCTGCCGCTTGGAGACCTTCCACTGCAAATATTGACCCAGCTAACGCTGCTCAGCTTGTGAGAGGAGATGAAAGTATTTGGCCTTAGGCCCATGAGGTGTTGCAAATGGCTGTGATGTTAATCAGATCCCCCACCTACCTGCGCTGAACAAAGTTTGCACTTCTTTTCCGGTTGCTACCCACGCAAGCTTTAGCACAAAGATCTGGCTGGCACGCAGCCTCCTAGTTTACGTTCCCACTACATGCTTGCAGCACGGCATCGGGCACGGTGGAAATGTGGCCCCAGCCCATCGCTGATTGTTCATTCAGTGCCATGAGTCACAGGTCTGCATTCCATGCACTGAATCAGGCACTGGAGATGCGAAAGCTCTGCTGGTCACTCAGCACAGCAATGGTGGGGGCTCGTTTTGGGATGTAAGCCCTCTTTGTTCTGCCTGCAGGGAGAAAAGGAAGCAGTTACACTCTTTCTCTGCAGGTCTGGATTGCAATGTGGATCTGTCCTTCTTCAGTCCTTCATGTTTGGGGAGAGTTTTTGGTATTTATATATTCAGAATCAGTATTGTTTCTTTCTAACTGCTCATGTGTGAGCGGACACAGAAAAAGCAGAATAAAAGTCACAGCAGAGCCGATAATCAAAGGAGAAAATCTTTCTGAATGGTGGGATTTTAAGGCTTGTGCCACTTGCTCTTTGCTGTGACAAACACAGGACATGTATCTTTCCTGTCTTACTGTGTTCTTTTCCTGCTACATTAATAAGTATTGCTGATACTGATGCTTCTGTGCGTATCTAGCAAAAAAAATACCAACAGTGTCTTGTTAGATGTTTCACATAGGGGAAACTGGTGAAAGAGGAACTGCAAGGAACTTGCCTTGTTTATTTGGAAGTAGTTGTCCCTCCATGAGCACAGGAAAACCACCAGAGCAGAGGCTGTCTGATGCATAGCAAGACGGAGCAGGATGGTGAGGGCTCTTCCTCATTTTTTGCTGAACAGGCCCTACAAATCATCTCAAAGGGCTTGTGACATACTTAATCTGCTGCTCTGGAAATGCAGCTCTGATTTCAAACAGTCTGTATCCTCTCCCAAACCCAAAAGATAGCCCAGTGGCACCTAATGGTGGAGATGGGTTGGCTGTTGGACTAGATGATCTCAGAGGTCTTTTCCAACCTTAGTGATTTCATGCCACCGCTGCAGGGGAGGGCTTGTAGTTTCCCTAGCAGGAGATGGTTTGGGCTAGAGCTGCTGCTCTCTGCAGCAACCCTGTGGGATGTGGGTTTGAAAGCAGAGCGGTGGGCAACTGGTACGTGTTTGTCAGTGTGGATTCTGGGATTGTTTTGCCTGGGGAAGAGGGGGCTCAGGGGAGACCTTACAGCTCTCTACAACTCCCTGAAAGGAGGTTGTGGCGAGATGTGGATCAGCCTCCTCCCGGATAACAGTGATAGGATGAGAGCTGATGTCCTCAAGTTGCAGCAGGGGAGGTTCAGTTTGGGTCGTAGGATGAATTTCTTCTCATAATGAGTGGTCGGGCATTGGCACAGGCTGCCCACAGAGGTGGTGGAGTCACCGTCCCTGGAGGTGTTCAAGAAACTTGTAGATGTGGTATTTAGGGACACGGTTTAGTGGGCAACATTGATGGTAGGTGGGCATTTGGACTAGATGGTCTTAGAGGTCTTTTCCAACCTTAATAATTCTATGATTGTAGTAGAATGATTTTTGTGACTTTGCTATTTCAGTTTCTCATTCCTCTTCCCTAGCTGTGAGAACACTTTAACTCCACCCTATTTCTCTGAGTTAGTGATGTGTAAAACTGAGGGAGGGGTTGGTTTTGTTTTTAGTCAATAGCATTTTTTTAGTGTTTGAAGGAGTGAAAATTCATGCCTCATTGCTCAGGAGGGGAGATCGTGCCAAAGTCATTCCAGTCATTCCTCAAGTCTGCTTGGGAATTCAGTTATTGGTGTCCATGTCAAAAGCTAAAAAGCTGTATCAGAAAAATCTTAGAAATACTTTTTAAAGTTTATATATCCATCTTAACAATTTAGATTTTGGTTTAAAACAAGAAATTTTCAGAAACTGCAATCTTTCCCCAGAT
Source organism: Numida meleagris (assembly GCF_002078875.1). Lineage (NCBI taxonomy): Eukaryota > Metazoa > Chordata > Aves > Galliformes > Numididae > Numida > Numida meleagris. Next base: position 10,516,587 of record NC_034414.1, on the reverse strand, counting down.
ATCGGTGACACAAGTCAGTAGCTATAGGACTCAGCAGTCACAGGAAAGGAAGAGGTGACAATTTCTGGGAAAGCGAATGACCAACTCTACCCGGTAATGCCTCTGAACGTTGCGCTTGTTCTGCTGCAGGATCTGGTCAAGTAAGAAATTACTATGCTTTCTATGTCAGGTTATTATTTTTTTTTAATCTTTTCACATAGAATCACAGCGTTGCTTGGGTTGGAAGGGACATTAAAGCCCACCCAGTTCCAAGCCCCTGCCATGGGCAGAGCTGCCCCTCACCAGCTCAGGCTCCCCAAGAGCCCCATCCAACCTGGCCTTGAGTGCCTCCAAGGATGGGGCACCAACAGCTTCTCTGCACTTTATATGCATTTTCCCTACTAGTGCTTGTGAAGCAGTCCTGGGGGGGATAGTAAGAAGTCAAAATGTTTTTTGTTTCTTGGAGACATAACAGGTCCCATCCACAGTTGCTGCCTACATTATTTATTTAAGCACATCTTTCACAGAAAATGCAGTGTGCTCAGCAGTTCAGAAAAACATGTTTTTACTGCCTCCACTTAATTATATCTAAAGTAAGTAAAATAAATTCTATGAACCTAAAAAAAAAAAAAAAATATATTTTAAAAAAAAAAAAAATAAATAATTTTTAAAACCAAAAAAAAAAAAAAAAAAAAAACCAAATCTGGAAAAAGTATGGCTTGGAGTTCAGAGTCTGTTCATTGATGTCTGTCTTGGAAAGGGCAGATGAACCTCATATTTCCAAGAAGACTATATATAGAGCAGTGCAGTCTCATTTACTGCTATTATGAAGGTAATTTAGCTGTAAATTCAATCTTACATCTATCTAAACCACCAAGAAAAAAGTCACCGTGCTGGGAGAATGAGTTCCCAGCAAACATCTCAACAAGGTCTCAGTCTCCACTCCTCTTTTCATGTCCAATCACAAAAATGCTGTCCTCTTGAAGCTTTGAAATCAGAAAGTCATTGCAGATTCAGATCTGACTGTTGTCTGAAGGCAGCTTTACATGTTCCCTTTTAATGTCTCTGTGGCTTGTGATCTGTGTTTAATGGTTACTGAAACCTCCTGCAGTTAAAAGTAATGTCACTTTTCTTTACTAATTAAAAAAAAAAAAAAAGAAAGAAAGAAGAGAGAATCATTTGATGATCTGCCCCGTGTCTTTCCAATAAGTGAGCGGTAACATACTCTTCTAGATATCTCAAGCAATTCATTAAGACTTCCAGCACTGAACAGGCCAATAATGGATACAGAATATCATTTAAATCCCTACTAAAATACAATAATCTTTACTGGAAGCAGTAAGCCTTTGACAGTACGCTCTAGTGTAGGATGGCTGGGATCTACCTAAGGTGGGATTTGGTGGGACACGCAATTTATTGTCAGTCCCCCACAAAATGTTCCAGGAATTTCTTCCCATTCTCTGAGCTTTCCCTCATGTCACCTGACTTCGACTCAGTGCCCAGACTGCTAAATGTAGTTTGGTTTATGAGGTAAGGTTTTCAATTTCAGTCTTAACAGAATTAACTATTGACTTGACATTTATATGGATTCTGACTCATGGGATGAGTTAACTGATTAAAATGAGGACGAGCAATCTACCAGAGTATGAAAAAAAAAATGACGAACAATAAAGAAGTAACAGTTGATAGTAATTAGGGAAGATTATATATTGCCTGTAGATCTATAGAACATCATACTGAATGAGTTACAGGATTTAGATAGAAGACTCTTCAATAGAAAAGCAGAAAATCCCAGTGAACTTTTAGAATGTGATTAACTTCAGTGTTTATTTAGTGTGGGTCTTATGTCTTACTACATTCATCATCTGGGTATAACACAAGTTTCCCCCTTTCTCTTCTAGTGAAGAGGTAAGGGCAAGATTCATTTCCAGGTCTATTTAAACTTTTAACTCTATCATGCTTTTTTTCTTAATCTTTAATATTGCTTTCTAATACTTAATCCTTGATTGACTCCCCCTGAATAGAACAACCCCATGATATGGTTGGGCCTTTTGGCTGCCAGGGCCACATTGCTGACTCAGATTTAGCTCACTGTCAATCCGGACCCCCAGATCTCTTTCATGGAGTTACTCTATGGCCTCTCATCTCCCAGTACGTATATATATCCAGGATTATCTCCAGTTAGACGCAGAATCTGGCATTTGTTCTTGTTAAACTACATGTGGTTGGTGATTGCCCAGCCCATTCACTTGTTGAGATCTCTTTGCAAGTCCTTTCTACCCTCAAGGGAGCCAACAGCTCCTCCCAGTTTAGTGTCATCTGCAAACTGACCCAGTGTACCTTCAAGTCCTCTTTCCAAGTAATTCATGAAAACTTTGAAGAGAACTGGCCCTAAAATGGAGCCGTGGGAAACCTCACTAGTGACTGGCTCCCAGCCTGCTGTAACCTCATTTACAATAAACCCTTCAAGCCCAACTTAACAACCAGTTTTTTGCCCCTTGCATTATGTTTTTGCCTAGACATACGGTGGACATTATGTCCGGAAGGATCCTGTGAGAAACAGTATCAATAGCTTTGCTAAAATCCAAAAAAATTACACCATCTGACTTTCTTTGGTCAACTGGATAGGTAAACTCATCATAAAAGGAGACTGAAATCTTGAAAGGGACTTTCCCCTCATGAAGCCAGGATAGCTGTGACCAACGTTGGCACTGTCTTCAGGTGATCTTCAGTAACTCCCAGAACAATCTTCTCTGTAATTTTGCCAGGTACTGGAGTGAGACTGACAGGCCAGTAATCACCACAGTCTTCTTGAAAACTGAAACATTTGCCAGCCTCCAGCCAACTGGGACCTCTCCAACAACCTGGAATTTAACTTTCAAGAGTCAAATCTTTCATCTTTCCCTGTGAAATTTTTCATTATCCATCTGTAGCCTCAGACTACACCAAGCTCTTCACTGGAACCATGGGGAGCTACCATGAAGGTATATTCTAAAATACCTCCAAAAACAGCAGATGACAAGAGAAAATGTACTTTGATCCCAGAGGCAGAACAACTTGGCACAGAAATGAGTATCATTTGTAGAAAGAGCTGATAATACTTTATTTTTCTTCCAAACTAACCATCTTCTCTCCAGAAAAATGATACTTGCTTGAAATAATCTGTTTTAACGAAAATGGGAAAACTGTGAAATGGGTCAATATTGAAATAGACATATGATTTAGTCTTTCTTGTCTTCCTTAGATTCTTCTATTTCTTTTGCTCTGAAGCCTTCTCTTTATTCTCCATAAATAAATGGTGTGAATGATTACATATCGAAATATTTTGATCTTCATTTTTTTTACATTTCAATTTTCCTATTTTCATCTCTGTCACTAGCTTCTCAATCACTGGATTTTTTTCCTTCTTTTCCTTCTTTTTTTTTTTACCTCAAAATTACTTTAACGTGTAACACTGTTCCCCACCTTCCAGAGCCTTCCTCCTGCACTGGGCCCTTATCCATGGCCTTAGTGACATCCTGAACTTTTAAAGCTTGTTCTTCCTAGGTTTAACAGTGCATGAGGAAAGACCATAGGCTACAGATTGTGCCTAAATAGCAGAGAGGATTCCTAGGACATTCTCAAACTTTCCTGATGCACAATATATATATTTTTTCTTCCCTTTATTTAGGGAAAATGAGCTACTACAAGCCTTGAAAGATGTTCCCATCAAGCTACTAGCTATTTGCCTTAACATGCAGGATAATGGTACTTCCTGCTGGTGGGCATCAAGGAGAGCTCAGTGCAAAACCTCACTGATGGGCAAGCAAATGAGTACACAATCTAACCTTGGTTACGGTCATCTCCCCTTCATTTTTTATCCTTGGCATGTGCTACAGTTCTTGGAAATGCTTGGCAATTACCCTTTCCTTACTGTTATTGCTATTTCCAGTTTTACAGCTGCATGAAACTTAGCTTAAGGAAACATTTTAGTAGAGACTGTATTGGACTACTATATGGTCTCTGATCTTAGACAATCATGATATTACGAACAACAACAACAACAACAAAACAACTAAAAGCTTCCATCGAATGTCATTCTGTCTCCAACACAGTTGAACAAAGTTTCATTTTTAGCATGTTATAACCAGAGATGGGAGATGATGTTGAAGATGTGGGTTCAAGAAGAAGAGGTGATTAGGAAAGCTTTAAAAAGCAAAAGGGAGAAATGGCAGCAGTGATGGAATTGAAGTGACTGAAGCTGGGAGACATGGACACAAAGACAAGGGACCAGCAGATGATTTTCTGCAAGAAGTGGACTCCAAGGTAATGTGAACAGGAAGATGGCTTGGTCTTAGAGCTTCACTGTGACCTAGGGCTAAGGAAGGAAGAGCTGTGCGGAGCTTGAGAGGCCCCAGGGGGAAGCCAGCAGTAACCCTACTGAACGAGGATTGAGCTTTTCTAATGAGGAATGTCTTTGATGAGAGTTTAACAGGAGAAATGCGTGCTAGTGAAGCAATGCATCAGATGCTGTGGCTCTTGATTGGAGAGATTAATGAACAGCAAGGAAGACAGAAATAAGAACCAGGTGGGGAGAGAAATACAGAAGCTATTTACTAGAAATTTGTGACAGGGCATGCAAGAACTTCTTTTCATTGAATAAATTACTGTCACTGCAAATACTGTGCAAGTGAGTCCATTCTTTCTCGCTAACGTGGGTATGGCTAAGTCGTGGCTGGCACTTCCGACTCCAAGTGGAGATGAAGGGCTATTGCTGACCAAAAGGTCTGCTTTTGTACTTGTCTAGTGGCGTCATATACATGTGGGCTTATTCTTTGCTTTCCTCATTCTACTGACTTCTGTTTCAGCTGCTGCTGGGGGTTATTGTTTGTATTGTTGATGTTTATACAAGTTATGCGAGGAAGGGCGAAGTCCAAGATTGATAGTAACTACTGCAAACAGTCCCTTCTGGGCAGGTGCTGTCTGGAATTGAAGGACTCAGGCAGCTCTGCCCTAGAAGGATGTATGGATTGAACCTCAGTCCTTGCGCTTCAGTTCCCCTAGGCTTGACCTTTAGAAATGTTTAATGAATATAGTTATTGGTTGCTGAATCATAGAGCACCTCCCATCTTGGGTACTTATATTCATTGCTATTATTATTAGTGAATAATTTTTGAAATAATGTTTGGAAATAAAATAACATATCTCTTTGCAACAGCGAAACATGATTATTGCTTGCAGAAGTTCACCCAGACTCTATGGCAGTTTCAAAGGAAGGTCCTGGGGAATCTCCAGCTGTGCAAGTTGCATTTTGATGCTAAGGTGAGTGGCACTGTTTTGCCTTGGGAAATCTTTTGCATGTGACTCGTGGCTCAGCCTGCTGCAGTGTAAGGGAAGGCTGTAAGGTGTAAAGGTGGAAGTGAATTGCCTCTGTTTATCAGTTTATCAGCTACAGGGAAGAAGTAATGAACTTTGTTGAACTTACAGATGGCTTCAAGGTAAACACTACGTCATTTACAAAGCAAGCGTATGTTCTTTTTCTTCATGTGCACTTCATAGAGACTGTGGGAGCCTTTTTTTTTTTTCTGTCATGATTTATAGCTCACTTTTCTTATTAAATCTGCAGTAACATCCTCACCAATTTCAATCAGTGTTGCATTAATTCCTTCAACAAGGGGCAGATAAAATGGCAGTCTGGGGGTGATTTGCTGAGTACATTGCTTACCTTGCACTGATTTCCAACTTCTATGTTAGCTGTTCTCAGGAAACTAGTGTTGAGATCAATCCCAGTTCATCTAAATCTCAATGTACTGTATCAGTAAGCAATACTAACAGATGGTTATCATCCAGAAGGAAAAAATCTGTGAAACTTTATCCCATTACTCTCATTTGTTTCTGCAACCAACTTTGTGTTACCATACATTATACTTTTAATGTGGTAATTACATGATAGAAAGCTCAATAGCCTGTTATGAATCACACATGCATTTGTGTATTTCTTTAAGAAGCATTTCAGTGGCGTGTGTGTATCCGGTATTTTTAAGCAGGTAATCTTCCAACTAGGGATTCATCATCTTAATTTTTTACTGTTGAGAAAGCCAGGCTGACAGGTAAAAGATGAGCATATGCTGAATGCATAAAGATTTTACAAAGGCTTTATGAACCTATTTTAAAATGCTTCCTAAGTCCTTGATATATTAGTGCTAAGTGGCAACTAGTAATACAGGAAGCCACTTCTGACATTCTAAGGGAAAAATATTATTGATCAAAAAAAAAATTCTTAAATGATACACGTGAATTAAGGTGTGTGGCAGAACATAAGAGTTCTACTCAAAGCCTCATGTGGATATTCCCAGGAGACTCCCAGAGCAGCCTCTTAAGACTCTTGCTTAAAAAGGTAGAATTCTAATTAACATTCCCAGTACTGAGGTCACTACATCTCCCCTGGGCCTTTTTCCAAGTAGTCTGCCTTTCGCTGGGGTCTCACTGTCTATCTTTTTTCCCTATCGTGTGTCAGTGACCACTGGTGCCTTATATGTCACGTGAGCTGGAGGAAGAGGAAGGGTACGGCTATGGTTGGCAGTGTGTTAGCTTAGCTGCCTTACAGCTGCCTGCTGTACTTCCCGAAGCACTAGGATCTTGTTAGTCATTCGCTGAAGGTAAACTGCACTTAATGAAGTTCACCGTGGTATTTCAAGGATGAGAGCTCAAATCAAACTCATTCTTACAGAAAAAAAATAAATGATCTGTTGAAACAATTAAACTAAGAAATGCCACGTCGTGCTTTTTTGGCAATGAACTGAATCATGACACACCTTCCCCCATTTGTGTGGGAGAGATCTCCAACGGAATGCAAGATTAATTATTTGGTGGCGGTTGGGTTTTTTTCCACCGGAGATTACCTCTTTGCATAGCTATGAGCTGCTGCTGGTAGTTCTTGTCCATGCCCCTGACGAAAGCACAGCCCTTTATCACAGAATGAAATCGGAGACAAGTGTTGGCTCCAGCTTCGTCTGCTGCAATAGATAATGCCTGTTTCTATATACGCTGCACTTTAAGCTCTCTTATAAGTTGTTCATATTTAGTAATTCTCACCCAAATTGCTGTGTTCGCTCAGAGACCAGTCAGACTTCAGGAAGGCTCCAGGTAGTCACTGCAGCCTGTCTTGTTGGTATCTCCTGGAAGATGAAAGCCATTGATCTTCATTCCAGCTGTTCGGAAGTGTCAGAAATAGGCAGCACCTGTGTTATGTGTACATTATTTAGAACTGCTTGCTATCCCTAGAGCACCTTTTTAACACATTGAAACACAAGAATAGTACCTTCCTGTTGCTCGTTGATGTAACTGCTACAGCCGTGCCTGATCCATTCGCAAATGCTGAGAAATGATGGTCTTTGCACTAAGGCTCCCGTGTTATTAAATCCTGACTGATGTGAAAAAAAGAGGTGGAGAGGATACACCCTTGCTCAGCTGCAGACCACATTCAAAGGGCAACGAAGTACAAAACCAAAATTGGGGTCTTCATTAGACATTGCTCTGTTTCTTTCTGGAAAATTGTATGTCCCTCAACCCCTGCCTTGGGAAACATTAATACTGCATTGCCCAATTATCTATAAAAAAAGGTTCTCTAATAATAAGGCAAGTACCAGAAAAAAAGAGCCTATGAAGCCTGTAGGGCATGAATGAATGATAGGCTTGGTTTTATGACTTCCTGCAATTGGGAAAGAGAAATGACTTTGCTTTTCTGAGAGCGGGAATTTATAGAGAAGTTTGGTCAAACACGTAGGGTGAAATTTGCTTGCAACAAACTGAGAGGGATTTTAAGCAAATGTGGAGGCCTGGCTTGATGTGAAAGCACTTGGAAGCCAAAGTCTCTTTATCATTTTGAGCCTACGTGTAAATAGTTTAATGCCAGTACCAACATGAATATCCATCATTTCACAAACATCAGGTAAATCAAAACAAAATGAGCAAGTCACATGTTTTGGCTGCATCATCTACTGACTTCTAGTGACGTTGTTGTCACATCCCTCCTGAGGAGCAAACTGAGCTTGCTGCCTCCTGCCTTGTGCCAACTATTGTCCCAGAACCCCCACTGCTTGATCCTAGTCTCTTTGGCGATGGTCAGTATGGCTGGCAATGCTTGATTTGACCATGCTTGTAATCTGGTAGGTGCCAAGATGTAATCAGCAGTCTGCTTTTTCTGTCTAATCTCAGGGGTATAGCACTGGTGTCTTCTTGATTTGTAACTTACTATGTTGCACAGTGCACCTTAGAGCTCAGAGGAAATGGCATTGCAGCACTGTCAGGAGATTGCAAGTCGGTAACGGAAATGGCCACATGAAATTCAAGGTGCCCGTGTGTTCTCGATGACCCAAGGAAATAACCATGCAGGAGGGTGATATGTTCCCCACATAATGCTGTATGTAGCACAGTCATGATGAACAGATCTTCAAGTTGGAGTACACTGCTAAATCAGCCACTCATTTGGACATGCAAGCTCTGGATCATGCAGAAGAGTCACAGGGAGAAGGTATCCTTTGGGTCCCAGTTCTAGACCCCACAGTCCCCCAGCCTCCATCAGTGATCTCACTCCAGCACAAGCAGGTGAATTGTTTTTCTGTTTTTTTAGGGGCAATTGGAAGAGGGGAAGAGTGTCATTTAGCAGAAGTCCTGTGCCCCTCTGGTGCCACTGAGCTTTGCTCCCAGGAAGCACCAGGTAGGCCAGTTAATGGAGTGCAGATGACCTTTTGTGAGGTTCAGAAGCATTTATTATATCAATAAATAATGTGGTTTAGCCAGAAGCCTAGTGTCAATGGCCATCTCACAAGATAACAAAGGGACAGAACAGAATGTCTTTGTAGACAGAGAGGTTTTTTTTTCTTGGTGAAAGAGTGCTTTTTTTTGCCCTGCAGGATCTAACCAACTTGTCTACCCCTTGCCTTCCTAGCCCTTACCAAGTCTCACTCCCCCATCCATAGGAGCTACTTACATGGCCTCATTACATCTTCCATCTCCCACTCCCTCCACTATCTCCCAAGAAGCAGACAGCAAGCAAACTCCCTCTTCACCCTCCCCCTTCCCTGAGCAGCATGGCACAGCCACTTGTCAGCTGCATTTTTCTCCAGCAAAACACGTAGTCCTCAGCCTGTGATGTTTCCTGAGGGTTGTGGAGGCAGCAGTCACAGCCGCATGCCAGAATGCTCAAAAGGTCAAAAAAGACAGAGGGCTGGCCAGGGCAGACAGAGTCTGAGTAACTGTGCTTGCCCAGAAGTGATGTGGATTGAGGTCCCCTGGGAAGTGTGTGCATAAAGCAGGCAAACCAAAATCCTTCTTCTAGGAAACAGAGGGGGATAGAAAAGCCATTTGTGGTTAATTGAGCTCCTTCCTCCACCATAACTTGCACAGTTTGCACCATTAATGAAGGCCCACGGCCAGGCATGGGGCTCATCTAGCTGCTGCAGCTACTCACTCACCCCAGAAAACAGGCATAAAGCTACTGAAGAATCTAGTTTTTGCTCTCCTGGTCTAGATGGACAGGCTCATCTAATTTCTTGCAGAACCTGTGTAGGACACAGCAGGTACCAGGTCTACAGTGGGAATTTTTGTGACTAGTCTGTCAATCAGGGCCTGCCATACTGCAGTGAAAAAGGAAAAGTCCATTCCACTGATTCATAGTCAGGAATAGGATCAAAAGTGAAAACCCTGTGCATGGGAAGCCTTGTGTGGGAGAGGATGGCTGTTAATGCTGCAGGTAGGGAGACAGCTTGCAGCCTCTCTGCTGCCTGCAATGAGGAAAGCAGAGCTTCAAACCCCAGGCATGGATGTTCAGTCCGGGGAACCAGGCTGCATCTGGCCCAGAATGATACAGCAGTGTATGCTGCAGTTGTAGAGACCTTGGTGTGGCTGAATTTAATCTCCTAATCAACTCCCATTTCACTGCATTCCTTGTTAGCAGGCAGTTCTCAAGTGAGAACTTCAATGTTTTCATTTGCAGGGAGCCAAAGCATGCAGACATTTACTTGTGTCTTATAAGCTGTTTTGAAGAAGTGCAAATCTAATGTGCTGAGCATGATGCCAGTACCCAGCCAACAAGCAGGTCATTTGCTGTGCTTCTGTGCACAGCTCCCTGCCAACGTGGTAATGTGAGAAAATTTGCTGGTTTCCTGTGCGAGCTGTGCCACGGCCAGCAGAGATGTGCTGACCTTGGGTTGAGATGTCTTATAAATGCTCACATCACCACCCAATGTGTTATTTAGCATTGTCTCTGCTGATTTCCTTTTTCACCAGTTTCCTTTCCATAGAATCAGAGAATAATAGAATTGTTTGAGTTGGAAGGAACCCCTAAAGGCCATCTACGCCAGCTTCCCTGGAATGAACAGGGACACCTGCAACTGGATCAGGAGCTCAGAGCCCCTCCAACCCGACTTTGAATGACTCCATGGACAGGGCATCCATCACCTCTCTGGGCAACCTGCGCCAGTGCCTCACCACCTTACTGGAAAAAACCTCTTCTTTAATACCCAACCTAAACCTCCCCTCTTTTAGTTTGAAATCATTTCCCCTTGTCCTGTCACAACAGACTCTGCTGAAGAGCCTGTCCCCTTCCTTCTTACAGCCTCCCTTTAGATCCTGAAAGCCGCTATCAGGTCTTCCTGGAGCCTTCTCTTCTCAAGGCAGAACAGCCTCAGCTCTCTCAGCCTGTCCTCGTAGGGGAGGTGTTCCATCCCTTTTCATCCTTTCTTTTCGAAAACATCGCAGATTAAAATCAGGCCATCATCTTACAAATGCTTTTGGAAAATGTCCACACCCACGTTCTATTGTTGAGTAGCATCCCAACTCAACAAGATCATAAAGGAAAGTGCTATTTCAAGCACAAGAGTAATTCCACCACGGTGAAGTCAGTGATTGGTGAATGCTTCTTTTTCATCATGTAAAATTCCTCAAGGCGGCTGTTCATACCACATAACTAGTAACAAGACAAATCAATATTTAACAGTAGGTTTAATGAGTGAGTGTTATTTGTTCCTTTATTATTTTCTGTGATTACTACTCTATGTTTTTTTAAAAATATGTTTTCCCTTAATAGAGAATTTGAAGTGAACCAAGGCTTCTTAAAAATTTTGCTACATTGGTACTGTGAACATTTTAAACTGGGAGTTGGAGTTGCCGGATAATCCATGGGATGGGTTTCTTCCATTTTTCTGAAGGAAATTATTTAGCAAGTAGAACATTCGTCTTGCACTATGCTTATCAGAGAAGACAGGGTTTAAAAAAATCATACACTGAAAAAATAGCATCTGATTACATACAACATGTTCTGCCAGATATTCTGAGACAGCACCAGAAGGCACCACATTTCAAGTGGCAACAACATGTCATGGAAATATCTGAAAAGTCTCCTTTTTAGTAAAATGTCTGTTTATCATGCACTTGTTATCAAGCTGTCCTGTTTGTTTTTACCTTAATTTCCCTGTTCTTCAGTTGCTAGGTTCACTTTCCCTTTTCAGAGAGATTCTGATTTTCAGTGATTTAAAAACAGAAACGAGCATATTACAATGTTTTAATTTTTAAATTTTGTTTTAAAATCATACTGTGTTTGAATGAATACACTCCTACAGCAGATATATCAATCTCATTGATTTGTACTGAGTTCAGGCCTTTGTTCTCATATGCATAAAAATGACAATGAAAAGAAGAACTTCCTCAGCTATGGTAAGAATTAATGGGCTGATACTGAAGGAAGATACATCTGCAGAAAAAAGTAGTTTGTGTTGTTTATTTCCCAGTACGGCTCACTTGACTGATGGGGGCATTCTGCATATCCTCAGGCATATTCCTTAGCATGTCCGTGCATGAACGCTTTGTTTGTGAATGGGATAATAATTCTTCTTGTATCTATTTAGACAATAACTTTCATGTGACAGCAACTGGATCTTACAACGTTTGTTCAGAATCATCAAATCATTAAGGTTAGAAAGACCACTAAGACCATCTAGTCCAACCATCAACCCATCACCACCTTAGAAATCCACCAATACCACACTTGTTAATTGGTGGCAAAAAACAACATGGGCAAATATGAAAAATTGAATGTTAATTCCTCAGCTGATATCTCACTATGGATTAATTTTGCATATTTGAACAAGTGCTTTTCTTCTTCTTGGCAGTAGGCCTTGCTGGTCAAAACATGATGGATTTGGAGAAGTCTGCCAGCATCACCTTTGAACCAAAAGTGTTTCAAGTGCCTCCGGAGCCAAGCCTAAGATATTCTGAATACAGAGTATTCTATGATGCATATAGCATTTCCTTGAGGTATGTGGATCAGGGCAAGGGGAAGAGGAGTGGAAGAGGAATTGCTGAATTGCTGAAACAGCCTGTTTTCTCACCTCCAGCAATTCCTCCACTCTTATTTCCTAACATCTAAACTGGGAGAGGATAATTTCACACGGGTAGCATCTGTATTGATTTGTGTAAAAACACCTTTCTGGGTCTTTAAGCTGTTGTTCAGCAGTGCCTGACAGCAGCCTGTGTCCAAGAGGGGCTCCTTGGAACGTCAGTGATGGGAGGAGGATGGAGGGGGAGGTGACTGCATTGTCCATCATGTGTTGATGTGAACAGGCTGTGATGAGACCACAGGGCTGCAGGACTTAGTGGGAGAATCTGAGGACAACACCTACAGGGGAAATCAGTAGACAGGCAGGCTGACAACAAGGAGCTGCCTACAGAATGGGAAGAAAAACAGCAAGAATGGTAGACAGGAGAAAAGGACGTGTTTTAGAAGATTTTCACATTAGCACGTCAAGTCAAAAGAAAATGAACTGCTGAACTCTCTCTTCTTCACCTGCCACTAACCTTTACATGACAAAATGACAACGCTGAGGCAAATTGTTGTAGGCTGAGAAAACAGTTTCACTGAGCAGTAGCAGCGATTTCAGCAAGCTGTGACATTTGAAAGCACAGACAGACTAGCCTGTCCTTTATTTACTAGCAGGGAGATGCCCTCCTATGCCTAACCAGAAAAAATGGCCAATAGTCAGAGTCAACAAGAATAGTAGGAATGCTTCAACAGTTTGGGAAACTGTCACTGTAGATCTTGGAAGTATGAAGAACTATCGCATTTTGGCGATAGCATGCATAAAAAAGGCTGGGGACTGGAAAAATGTCTGCTTAGGAGAAATTCATTTCCCTGGGCACTTATCAGCCAGAGAAAGAATAATGTTTCTGTATCTGTGAAACTCAGTATGGACAGGACCTCGCTGTACAAAACCTCTTTGCTAAGAACAGCACTGTTTTAAGGCACCAGTTAGGTGGAAAATCCTTTTACTGCCCTATTTTTAGCACTGGAGATTGCAAAGATGATGTGAGTGTTCTGATGGACGGTTCTTTTGGCCCAAGGGGATGAATAGATAGTCGGCCCACATTATAAGGGTTTTTGGTTATTTCTGTTGCCACCAAGAGGAACACAACACGTTGGTTGCCCAGAGAACCCATGGGTGCCCCATCCCTGGAGGTGCTAGAAGGCCAGGCTGGATGGGGCCCTGGGCAGCCTGAGGTGGTGGGGGGCACCCCTGCCCACAGCAGGGCATTGGAACTGGGTGGGCTTTAATGTCCCCTCCAACCTAAACCATTCTGTGATTCTATGATTGCCTGCTAAAGAACAAGGCACAGAACAGCAAGAACCAAAGGGGATTATTGCCATCATACCAGCTGTGAGGGTTCAAGAAAGGACACTATACCTCAAGCCCAGGGCAAACCTGCTGCCCTCAGGACATACGTATTTTGTGGAGGTAAGCACGCTGTGTAGAGACAATGGATAAGTTAGTCTGGGCACTGGAAGCATGCATCCCTGTACAAATGTGCTCATTTAGATTTTCTTCTGTGTCTCTACTCTGTACTGCAATCTCAGTTATTTAAACCACTGTGAAGTACTGAATCTTTTAAATCTCATCGTTTCATAGCCTCAGACATCTGGCAAACTCCATCTGCGCTATGGAACTGTGCTATTTCAAGGTCATGCATTTCAGTAAATGATTCCTAGTGTGTTTCGTTCCTCTGTAGATGTGGAGTTCTTAGCATCAACCAGAATGCAACCAACCAAGGGACTGACATACTGTGACAATAAATTCCAGAAAAATCGTATCAGAAAATTAATCCAGGAATGGGTCATGAAAGGGTAAAAGAAAATAGCAACTGGGCTGCAAGCGAGCAGCCTTAAGAAAAGCGAATTTATAGGAAAAGGCTGAGTTGGCAGTTTTCATAAGAAATGCTATAAGCACGCAGCACCTTAGTGCAAAAATAAGGAGAGGAATTTTAGAAAGAGCAGAGAGCCTCAATCATTAGCTCTTCTTTGATCTCCGCACAAGAAGGAAACATGCAGAAAATGAAATGTAGGTCATCATACTAAGAATTTATACAGAAATGATAGCATAAGCATTTTTTGTGTAAATTACACTGTGAGCTGGAAAGAAAAAATGCAAGAGAGGGTATCTCTGAAGGTATATTGGTAAAAAGAGGGAGCTCAGGCTCAGATGTTGTGCAACACCAAGAAGAGAGGAAAAGCAATTGTCAGCACGGGGAGGGGGGGAATAAATTTTGTTGCTATTTTCGCTTCATTCTTTTCTAATACACTTAACTGCAATGAAGTAATGAACAGATTGTCTACCTCTGGAGCAATACATGAGTTCATATTGAATTACATTTTCTCCTCCTAGAACTTTTCTTTGATTTTTTTGTGGCTATGCAGAATTTTTGTTTTGCCCTCAGCATGCAGCCTCTGAAAACAGAGATGTACTTTCTTGCTTCAGCATCCAAGTTATTACTGCAAAATGCAATAATACTAGATCACATCAGGTCTTCTGGATAGTTGTTCGGTAATACCCTTGGCTTTATCACTGAACCACTGAAAATCACTGTGTCTGATGTTCCCACCTGCTCTCCATCCCCTGTATGCTGCCAGCTAATGGCCAGCCCGTTTATCAGAACATCGGGTAAGACAGTATAAAAAGCTTTGCTAAAATCAAGGTATAGAACGCTTACTGCTTCCTCCTACTCAAATGCCTGCTACTGAGTCACGGAAGAAAAATATTTTGGTTTGACACAGTTAGTTCTTGGTGAAGAATATGTTGGGTGTCAATTACCTCCTCCTTTTCTCCCAGGTATTTACAAATAATATAATTACTAGTATTAGGACTTTTTCCAGAAAATGAGATGAAGGTGATTAATCCATAATTCTCATGGATCCTCACGGACTTGGTGATGTTGGTAGGTCCCTTCCAGCTGAAACTCTTCTGTCCGTGCAGCATGTGGGAGAATCATGGGTAGCGTGACCAAAAGACATGTGGAAATCTGGCTGTTCCCAAGTTTGAGATTCAGATGCTGTTTTGAATATCCAGGCATTTCCTTCACCAGAACTATCTTTTTGTTATCCTGCCTCTCATTGTTCTGTGGAAACATTGTAAATACAAGGAATCCAACAGGCTTATGAGCATTTCAGGAGATGTGAGAAGTTTCATGTATCTTGCACAAAAGAAAAGGAAGCCGACAAAGTTTTGCCCTTTGGTGGCGAAAAAAAAAACCCTATTTTTGTCTCATGTACAGTGAAGAGGCTCAAGTTGTAAGGTAGCACATGACGTGCCTACGTGCATTGATAGCTCCTTTTCTGGTCAAGAAAATCTAGATGTGGCTTGTGGTTTGTGTTTTGCTGCCCCTGAGATGTACTCACCTCCTGTCCCAGGACGCTGGGCAGTGGTGGCCATGATGCCAGAGGGGACTCAGATAAGCAGGAGGATGCAGTCCACTCCTGGGTGGAATCTCCTACATTGGAGAGGCTGCCTCTGCCATCAGCCCAGAGCGTGCTTCCCACTGCCTGCACAACCAATGGCTACACTTGCAGTTGTTCAGCTTTTATGGGAGGAGACCAGAAAAGGTGCAGTCTCCTTCCCAACAGGGTGAGGGTTTTGAGAGGAGTTAGTTAGAGGTGTTTAATGGAAAAATGTTTTTTTTTTTTTAATTACTATTGGGTATAGCACACCTGAATTTCTGAAGTCATCATAATAATCATCATAACTTTTTTATACTCGAGAAAAACGATTGCACATTTCATTCTGGATTAGGTCTTCCATTCTCATCCCAAGGAAAAGCAAACTTTAATGTTTTTTTTCTCCCAACTTCTTGTTTCACAACTGTGAGAAGCCCATCTCCTCCGATTGTGCACTCAGGGTGGGCTTCTTGGTGGAAACTGCAACTCACAGGTTCCCATAGGTCACAGCGTCTGTACAGTGATGCTCAGTGCATTTGTGCAAGGTCAATACACAATACCACATTCATGGTAAAACTTAGTGTTCCTGCAGAATTCCACCACGCTGACTCATGTCCCAAAGATTTTGTAACTTGTTGCTGTGATAAGTCTGTGATCAGGCTCCTTTCTAATTAAGCAATCGTGTTCTCACGGTGTTCTTTTAGCTTCAATATGTCACTTACTGCATAGATGTCTTCTAACCCTCCGTGCTTACATCTTTCTTTCCCAGGCTGCCAATGCAAAACGAAGTTCTGGATATTCCCCCCAAGCACTTCCTGAAACCTTTTTTTCCATCATTACATAAAGTGCTGGGTGCTCTATCTTTTAAGTTTGCCATCTGGATATCGCTCTTGATTTTGTCTGTCTTTAAGCATGTATATTCCGGCTGGATCTGAAACGGTGCAGCCTCTTGCCATGTAATGGCTCTAAAACGGCTCTAAAACGACTCTAAAAGCTCAATCACTTCAACAAAACTTTGGCCACTTCTTCACCATCTCACATCTTGATGTTTTGAGTTGCCTCTGCCTGTCACAGAGAGGGCAGAGAGGCACTGGTGCAGCTGCCCAGAGAAGCTGCAGGGGCCCCATCCCTGGAGGTAGTCAGCGCCAAGCTGGATGGGGCCCTGGGCAGCCTGAGCTGGTGAGGGGCAGCCCTGCCTGTGGCAGGGGGTTGGAACTGAGTAGGTTTCAAGTCCTTTCCAACCCAATCCATGCTGTGATTGTGGTTCCCACACCCGGGCCTCGCAGCGAGGGCTGCTGAGTCTCTCCCAGGGACAGTTTGGATACAGCTATCAGCCACGCAAACCGCTCACCTGCTGCTGCCCATCTCTTCTGTCATCGATTGCTTTATTTGTCGAACCAGGTTTCGTTCCCCAAAACGACAAACACAAAGAATTTAACAGTAACAGGTTTTCACAGTGGAGTCTTTGTTGAAGTAATGGACGCCGGTGTTCTTTGTTTTTAGCCTTTAATGTACCTGCCCACTTGGAAAGCCTTCCTCTGAAGTGGAATTGACAGACTGGATGGCCTCAGCGGCTCAAACAGCTCTTTGAAACAATGTATATTGAAACCGAAAGCTAAAAAGATAAGGGAAGAATAAAACGTTCGCTTCGGTGCATCTTCAGGCCAAGGGAACCCAACACCGTGTGGCAATAGCTCGCGCAGAGAGGGATTGCCGCGCTACTGGCACTCAGCGATGCCCTGAGCGGGGCTTTCTGGTCGCTGTGCTGACAGCTCCTCGCTGCATTTTTATTAAAAGCAGACCAACAGGCCCCAGACAAACCAAACTTAGGACAGAGGAGAGCAGAGCTCGGGGGCGGCTGTGACGCCGGGGTGGTGACGCGGGGTGAAGGGCAACCCCCGGACACGCGGCTTCAAGGAGCGGGGAACGGCGGGGCGCGCAGCCTCCAGCCCTAGCGCGGCGCGGGGGGCCGCGGCCCCGAGCCCAGCCCGCACCGGGGTCAGCACCGCCGTACGGGACCGGGCGGGAATCCGGCGGCGGCCACGCCCCCTAATGCATTTATTCGAGCTCATTAGCATGGCTGATGAGGCGGCCCCGCCCCCCGGCGGCCATTTGTAGCCGCGGCGCCCAGGCTGCGGGGGCGGGCGGCTCTGCCTTCGCTCCGCGTTGCTCCTCTCGGCTCGGCGCTGCCGCGCGGCGGGGCGCTCCGTTACCCGCGCTGTGCCGGCGGCGCGCTCCGTGAGCAGCGGGGTCCGGGGCCGCTCAGCGCCGAGCGGGCGGCGGTGGGCAGGGAAGGAAAGCGGCGGGCAGGGAGGCGCCGGACCTGGCGGCGCTGCCGCGCTCGGCTCCCCCCGGCTCCCCCATGGCCGCGGGCTGCAGGGACGGCCCGGGGCAGGAGAAGTACCGGCTGGTGGTGGTGGGCGGCGGCGGCGTGGGCAAGTCGGCGCTCACCATCCAGTTCATCCAGGTGAGGCGCGGCGCCGGGGCAGCCCCTCTCGCGGCGCCGGGGAGGTTCCGCTCCGCCCGGCCGCGGCGCCGGGGCCTGGGCGCTGCCCGACGCGCGGAGCCGGGGCGGGGGGGGAGGAAGGCCCGGAGGCGCCCCGTGCCGCTCGCGGGAGGCGGCGGCGTGACCTTGAGGGCCCCCCGGGAAGGCGCTGCGGGAGGGAAGGGGCGGCCGCCGCCTCCGGCCTGGCGCTGCCCGCGGTGCGCGGGTGGGGCGGCGCCGGGGTGCGAAGCGCGTCCCTCCGGGCGGCGGGAGGCGGCGGGGCAGGGCTGGGCAGGGTCGGGCACGGCGAGCCGGGCGGCCCGGCTGCCAGGTGCTGGTCTGGGGCTTGTAAAAAGCCGTAAGGAAAGGTGTGTGCTTGTCTGGCGAGGGAGGGCCCTCGATCTGCCCCTCCGCCGTACCCCGGTGGCTTACCTCGGTGCCGTGCCGTGGCGTACCTTCAGGCTGAGCTCGGGGCACGCAGGTAGCTGGTGCTTTTAGAGCTTGGCTTCTTGGGAAGCTGTTGTAAACAGCGCGCTGAGATGGGACCGGTTGCTGGCTGCGCAGCTTTGTGCAGTAGCAGGTACGGCACGTGGCCGAGTGGATCCATCCCTGCTGGCGTCCGGGGGCTGCGTGCTTCTGTGGCCCGCTGCAGCTGGCTCGGAGTGCTGCTAATGCAACGCGGTGTGATCGCTTTGGATGGCATTGCCTCTGTGCTCCTGTGGGCATCCAGACGGGTGTGACAGCAGCGTGTGGCTGGAGGGAGCAGGAGGTCGGTTCTCCAGTGCTGCTGTCTTGGAAAGTGCCGCTGAGTGGGTCTGTGGAGTCCCTGGCTCTGGCATGGCTTTTGGATAGTCATTTCTAGCACTGTCATTTGTATTAAAGACAGGAGGAGGGAAAGATTCTGCAGGGTGTTGTGTCGATTTCTGCAGGCACTCATATTGAAACTTTCTTAAAAACAAAGCTCAAGCTGCACACGTATGGAAGTAGAAGTTTTGGCTCAAGAGCTGCTATCAGTGCTCCTCTTCCAGAGATCTGCATCTGCTTTGTCATGTGTAAAGAGCTCTTCAAATTATTAGCTGAAAAAGAAGTGTTTCGCTTTAAAAGAGCAGTGTCAGAACAGCACTGTGGGGCTGAGCTGATGTGTTGAGGATGAATTTTCCAAACAACTTATTGTCAGCTTGTATTACATTATCTGCATTGTTTTGCCCTCTCAGCTGCTTTATCTCGAAGTGAAATCTTGCCAGTGTGAAGTGATCTTTAGCAGAAAATTTGGTCTTCTGGACAACCTGAGAAATAACTGGGGAATGAAGACCCCCTGTGTGGAGCCTCAGGTGCCTTAGGGATGCATGCTGTGTTTTACTTACTTGTTACATTGCTGTGGACAACAGAAAATGAAGTTTGATGTGTTGCTTCTTGGCTACAGTATTTTTCTTGAGCTCTTAATCCTTGTGATGGTGTCAGTGTGCATGATGCCATGCAGCCACTGCTGTCCTTTCTGCATGGTGGGTGTATTGCCAAACATGTTGTTTTCCTTTTAGGACTGTGTGGAAACTTCTCCAAATTGTTTTAAAATTGATTACAAGCGAGTCACATGCCTCATTGCTGGAATTTCTCAGGATTAAGTGGCGGACTCGTCATTGCCTCACTACAACATGGCTCAGTGCAAGGTTTGGCCGCGCGTCAGAACTTGATGTCAGTGAGGGATTTCAGCTCTGTTTTGCTTCTCTATTGCTCGCGATAAAGTGTGATTGTCACCATCTCAGTTACGAAGCTCTTAAGGAGGAACGTTTCTTCGTGTTGGTGAATAGTTCCCACTTGGACTCATTTCCCTGTAGTGCTATGCTTAACTTCCAGTCAGTGCTTCGGACAGTTACTCGTGCTTCAGGGCTGCTGGTTGCTTCCAGGTAAACAGGGCTGTTGTTCTCAGCTGTGGTGGGAAAGCACGTGTCCTGGTGTACATTGCCTCCTTTGGAGGGCTGTGGGGGTGGGGGGGGGTCTGTGTCTGAAAAAAGGAAATGGTTCCCTCGCGTGAGGTGAAATAAGCGAAGAGGAACTGAGGCTGCAGGCAGAACCAGTTGGGTGGCTCTCTGTGGCCAGCCCTGGGATCTGCCTGCCCGGCGCGTCCCTCCGGCCTTGCTCAGCGCCTGTGGTGGCGGCGCGGTGGGGCCGGGCCTTGTAGTGGCACCGGAGCCTCCTGGGCTGGGCGCAGCATCCTGCGTGAGAGCATCAGTTCCTGATGGTGGTTGTGCTCAAATCTGGGCTGAAACAGCACTGTTTCGGTCCCACAGCCAAAACTCTTCCAATGCATGTGAGCTGTTCGGAAGTTCCTCTTACGCATGGAGAAGCTGTGGGGCGCACGTTTGCAGATGAGGGCTGTCAGTGAGTGGTGACTGGCGTGTGCTTCTCGGCCCTTCCCCCGGGGAGATAAACAGAGCTCGCTGTTAGTGCTGGTGGGACAGGATTTCATCCTGGAAATTCACAATCATTTCCTCTAAATCAGGATGTGATATATGAACTTTCTGCTGTCCAGTCTGCGTGCTCTTAGGACAGGAAGTGGAGAAATTGTAATTGCGGAGTAGATGGCCTCTGCCACAGCCATAAACCTTAGGAAAGCCCCGGTCAATGGTAGTTCAACTTCATGCCGCAGCCTTTTAAAACTAAGTGCTGGAGCTAAGCGTTCTTACCCTTAGTTAAAAAATAAACAAATAATCCATCATGCTGAGATCCCAAAAGAGGCAGAAGCTTTTTTTGCAGGCAGCCAAGGCATTTGGGAGCGCGAGCCGTGCGGGGCGCACAGCTGTTGCCGCAATAGCTCCTCTCCAGCTGTCATGCAGAGGTCTGTCACAAAATACCCCACATTCCCTTCTAACTCAGCCCTTTGTAATATTCAGGTTTCCTCGCTCAAAGGGAGTGCAGCCTTGCAAATACTTAATCACCCTCTGCATACTTCTTAGCCTGCAGTTGCCATTTACTTCATGCTTTTTTTGGTTAGGCAGAACGCTGCACAGCTAGTTTCAGCAGCACACAGCAGGAATGCTGCTGGCATTCTGTGTTTCCAAGTATCTGCTCTGCAAAGCTGTGGGTGCCTTTGGTCAGAATTGTTAAAATTATTTGTCGTATTGTTCTTCCTTTTGGTAATACTGAGGGTTTTGTTGCATTTGCATGTTAAGTAGCCTCCACTGGCTCCTGAGGATGAATACCCCAGGGTGAGTGTCTCCTGAGAATGTGTTGGTTTAAAAACCTTGAGGTGACGTTGACTGGATGCAGTTCCTTCAGTGTGACTGAGCTCAGCTTGTCAGTCAACTTCATGCTAAAGGTGATAATGCGTGAATGTGTTTTAGACTACTGGAGCAATCTGTGCAAAATAAAATGTATGTGGGGATCCAGAGATTGTTTTTTGCGTGCGTGCTGACTTCATGCTGTATTTACAAGTGAAAATGTGCAATAACAACAATAAATTTCTTACTGCTCCTCCAGCTGTCAGTAACCAGTTCTGATTGGAGCTGAGCTGGCCACTTTACTGAACAAGCGAGCAGAGCAAATTGGAGGTAGATAGCTAATACCAGGCATTGCTCTGAAAGCAAGCATATATGGCTTAGAGATGGGTGGTGAGCAGCTGTCCAGATATGCTTTTCCTTTTCTTTTCCAAACTACAGTTTTCACCTGAACGTTAGTTCTCATTACTAGAAATACAACTAGAGGTGGGTTAACTCAGCATATCTTTTATCTGATGGAGTTGTTGGGTGAAAAAATGGCCTTGTTCTCAATTTCATGGTGAGGCTCTAGAACAGTGTAGTAAAGCAGATGGAAAAGCAGCAACTGAAATGCAGCTGCTGTCCATGCTGGGAGTTGGACAGACCCCGGTGTCTGACCATCCTGTGTCACCTGTACGTGCTGTGCTTGAGAGTAGAGGCCCCTCTCATTCCTGGGCATTCTGATGAACTGCTGCTGATAGGCAGAAAACGTTCCTTGAGTGAGCCCATTAAAAAAATCCAAGGAATAAAACGCCACGGATTCCAGGCTGCAGATTCACATGGGACTGTGCTGTGACTATATGCTAACATTGTGGTAAACAGCAGGGTCGTTTTGCAGTGAGCAGTGTGGTGTAATGCAAGGTGGCAGAACGCGGTCCAGGAGAACAAGCGTCTTCGTGTTGGCATCTACTGAGGTTAAAGGTGGCGTGTGTGTGTGTTGGGAGAAGGTGGGAAATGAAAATCCTAATCCAAACAAAGCTCTTGTGATGCAGTCACCTGGAAAAATAAGGGCCGGTTGTTTCTCTTCTTGTGAAACCTGAACCTCTGGCTCCACGCTTTCCAGAGCACTGCCACCAAAAAAAGGTTTGTATTGCTCAGTTGTAGATCCGCAGCCTGGCAACTGAAGTAGTTAACTGCTGGCCTAACTTACAGGCAAAGACGAGTTGAAAGCGTGCTAAGAGCTGCCGAGAACTTGGTGTGATACCCCAGTGTTGCTTCTTGCTGGGGCTGAGCGGTGCAGTCCCTCACCACGGAGGTGCCTGCAAGGCAGGCGCTGCGGCTCTGGGGCTCTGCAGTGCTACAGTGCATCGTAACTTACCCAGCAGGGATGCCGTGCATTGATGTACTTAGAAGGGATGTGATGAAAACAACTCATTAATAAGTGAGCTGTGTTCAGAACTGGGCACACTCCTTTCCCAAAGTGAAATTCCTTTGAGATGACTTAAAACTCTTTGCAGTCAGAAAGCACCTTGCCATGAATCAGCCCCTTCAGCAGTCACTTGTGCAGTAAGTTGGTATTGCCGTGCTGTTGGTTATCTGGGTGCTTCCAGTGCCACTTGCTGGCACGACTCCCCAGGCTGGTTGCCCTTTGTGCTTGCAGGGAGAACAGCAGCGCTGGCACAGAGCCCTGTGCCCCAGCCATGTGAGAGGCTCTCGGCTGGAGCTCCAGACTGTGCTCCAGGCTGCAGGGGGTAGCTGCTGTGAGCACAGCCCTTCCTCTGGGGTGTTTGAAGGGCAGAGATGTTCTGCCTCAGGATACCTTATGTTTATATAACTTGTTGGCGTTTACCGATAACATTACCAGCACTGAAAATGCTGTCTTAGCTCCTTGAAGTGCTGTAAGATAACTACCAGTTTTGTTAAGTGACTAGCTGGTAAGAAGCTGGAGTTGTGAGGTAGTCTCTTCTCGGGTCTTGACCGGTGTGACACCAGTGGGTAACTGTCAGTTGGTCCTCACTATTCAGACTGGTTATCCCTCTGGTTTGCTAGTCTTGTGCTCTCTTATGGCCACAACCACTGTTAAAATGTAATATCCAGGTAGATGCAGTGCATGTTACGAATGTGTTCTGTTTCAAGAAGTATGTAAAACCATTCCCAGCTGGAATCCCCTTTGTAACTGCTCCTCATCTCTTGACTTTCCCCTCGTGCTTTGTGTGTAACACATCCCAAGATGTCTGGACATAATTCAGGGTCACCCTAGACAAACCTTTATTGGAAGAGGCAGAGTGAATGGGATCCATATCAGGTAGCTTAGTTATAACTAACACCCGTAGGCAGTGTTTGCTTGGTCTGCCATACGCGGTTGCTGGAGTTTTGTTTTAAAATGGTGATGGATAGAAGCAGTAACCTGTTACTGCAGGTGTGGGGAGCTGACTCGTAGGTGAGCTGTTCCTGTATGAGCAGTGAGTGAGGCCCTCCCTGTTAGCCTTGAGCTGTGTTTTTCTTTCCGAAGTGATACATGCCCTATGGTCTTGAAGAATTTTTTTTCCCACTTTCTTTTTTTATCTCGTGTTCTTTGCTGCTGTTGTTCTGTCTCACAGCTTTGGTGCTGTTGCAGCTTGTGTCCAAAATAGCCTCTAAGGCCCTCAGGGGGAACAGGTAATATGAGAGAAAGTATCTTTCCTCTCTTTATAACTTAATCACTTCAAGTAGGTAGCAGGCAAAAAGGATATTTACTTGAGCTATTCGCTTTGCCTTTTCTTAATTGCGACATGCTGTGTGTATGCTGTAAGCTGGTCACATACCAGTGTCAGTGCCAAAGTCACTGTGCGCTCCGTGGTGCACAGGGTTGCTCCTAGGTGGAGCTGCCATAAGGGTGAAACCAACTGTTGGTACAGGTGGGTTGCCTTCAGGAGGGTTAGGGTGGAATGCGGCACAAGAGCTTCTCCTGGCCGGGTGAAGGAAGGTCACATATTCATGTGTTTATCTAGCGACTAATCGGGCACTGCGCAACGCTGCCTGGCATTGAAGTGAGCTCACTGCTTCTGATCTGCCGCAGGTGGAGGAAAAGCTGTGGGGCTTGTGCTGAGCTGGGTGGTGCCGGGAGGGTTGTACCACACTTCTCTCGTTACGTGGGGAAGTGCTGCAAGCTCTGGTTACGGGCTGAGATCCCGCAGGAGGGCAGGTTGCTGGAGGACTTTGTGTAACTTGCAGTGTGCTGACGTGTGGCACGACTGCCCCAGGAGTGGATTGGGTGATGTGTGCGGAGCAGGGAAGGTAGCAGGGACACGGAGCCTTACCTTGGTGGTGGTGGGGGGAGCAGCAGCCAAAACTTGAGAAGGAACTCCGCAAGTTCTCTGCAACTCCTTAAACCCTCAGAGTTAAAAATAACGGGGGAATGTTTCTAGCGAGGATCAGTTACGCTGCCTGCACGCAGCTCCGGCTGGCAGCAAGCATAGCCAGATCCACAGCATCTTGTCTGCTCCATCAGGGCAGTGGGTTGTCATCTGTGGGGGTGTGGGCGTGGGAGGGTTCACCCACCTGGGTGGGAAGGGAGTACGCAGCAGGACCCCTTTCAGCATAGCAGAAAGCATTAGCTGCTGACACCAGTGTACGTTAACCATTAACTTGGTCTTCATTCTGACATGTACAAGTGCTGTAGTTCAAGAGAAAAAGATCTTCGCGCAGAAGGTCTATGCGAAGCTTTGCCTCTCAGCAGATAAAACCTTAGGTGTACGTGTTCATAACTATAATGCCTGTCACCTCCCTTGACACAAGGCAAAAAAAACTTCCCTGAAACGTATGAGGGAAATTGCTTACTTATCCAGTGCTGGTCTGAGTGTTCTGCGACTGTAGTGATTGAACGTGTTGAGACACTAGTTGTATTTGCTAGGAAAAGATGAAACTTTAAAATAATTGTAGTTACTTCCAGGTTTTTCTGGCAAAACATGCTTCCTCAGGTCATACCACAGAACATCGTCAGTATTCCTAACTTAAGCAGATAGAAATTTGTGAACCTACAAGCAAATCTGAATATTTTGCTCTTTATGTGGCAAGTGGACCATGGAAATGGTAGGATGCCAGCGATAAGTCGGTGTGAAGAATCTGGCGTCTCTGGATGGAAAAGCGATCTGTTAAACGTCTTCTGCTATTAGACTTACTCTGTGGAAGGGAAGCGAATGGGATTACGGCAGCCTGTACTGCATGCAGCAGGGTGTTTCTAAATTGCACGTTCCTGGTAGTATTTCAGGGTTTGTCTTTCCTTCTAAGAAGGTTCTTTGTAATCGTGCGGAAAAAGTAGTTGCTGATAATGGACTTGCGTATGTGCTACCCGCACTGTGCTGAAGGAGGAGTTGCTGTTAGAAATGTGTGTAAGGTTTTCTTCTGCTAGCTCCCACCAGTACATCTCCATTAGCAAAATAAGCAGTGGTGGTTTATTTAAAGGGTTTTCAGCTTTGTGTGACATGACAAAGCAATTGTCAGGGTGTTTTTTTATACTTGTCTCGCATCTTCAGTTGCTGCTTAGGATTGCTTCTAGCTGTCGGTCTTCAGAGTTCCCTGGGAATGCGCTCTCCTTGCACGTTGTTCTGCTGCCTGCCCACCAGGCCCTGAGCAGTTATCATGACCGCGTACCCTGGTTGAGATTTCCAAGGCACAAACACACATGCTGTGCCTTTTAGATTTCCCTTACGCTGCCTTTCCCTCTCCTGATGTCCCTCATCCTTGTGAGCTGGCTTCTCACCTTGCTGGGAGCTCTCAGCTTGGGTATTCCGGGAGGGAGAGCATCCTTGTGCCCTGCAGAGAGGTCTGTAGGCTCTCTGCTGAAATGAATGATTCCCAGACCCTCAAGTTGAAAGGTAAACCTATATGAGGCCAAAGTCATCCTTAGCAGGTAAGCAGGGTAAGAGCACTAAAGTGAGAAGATCCGAAGAGTGGAAGTGCGTGTTATTTCTGTCTCTTCAGGGACAGGTTGTTGTTGTTTCTAGAACTGGAGTGTTTTCTCACCTAGGTGAGAGGATGGAGCAGGCAGAACGTGCTGCCTTGCTGCTCTTAGCTGCCTGCTGCCAAGTGACAGTGCTTGTTGTTGGCTCGGGTCTTGTTCTCTTAGCTGCTCCCAGCCCAGAAATCTCTCCCATAAACTAAGAGATGAGGCATGCTAAACCTCTGTACAAGCTCATATATAGTTTAAGTGCTTCTCTAGGTGGCTTCGTGCTGTACAAGTTAAACTTTGAAGCTGTGTTCTGTACCTGGATTATTGGAGGGACAATCAGCTGGAGGCATGCTGTAAAAGGCGTTTCCAGGAGGGAATTGGGCTGCTTGTCGCTAAGCTTGATTTGGCTTTAAATGTTACATGAAAGCAGGGTTTCAATGAGGTGATGTAAGGCACCTCTGCTTCTGCCAGGGGGATGTTGCCCACTATCTGTATCTGTGAGATTGTCAGGGAAAAAGAGCCTTAAACCTTTGCAGTCACCTCCTTTGTCCTGACATTATCTGCCTTTCTCTAAGTAGGTTGCATTCCTCGCATTTTTAATAGTGGCTTCCCCTCCTCCATAGCTGTTTTGCCTTGTTTCATGGGGCACTGTGAATTTTTAGACTCATGCTGCAGGAGCCTTCTCCGGGAAAGGAAACTGATGATCAAATCGTTCACTTGGAGCAGAACTTGAAAATAACCTGCGGTGTGCAGAATGAATTCAGTGTAATGGTGACTTAGGATTTTAAAATCCAGCTGAGCTTGTACAAAGGCAGGGATTTTGCTCATGGTTTGAGGGGTTTTGTAGTCTGACACAAAATTGCGCTTCGATTTTCTTGCTTGTTTTTGTATTCAATTTACAAATATTCTGAAGAGAATAACCAGAAGCGCTGCGTCTCATGCAGTGATCTCCTGTGCGAGGGGAAGTGGTGGTGATCTGGGAGAATGAGCTCAGCCTGCCTGGGGGAGATGAACAGCTTCAGCTCCAACCACTTGCCTCAGCCTTTGGGGTCTAACAACTGTTTCCTAAACCTGAAGCACTCAGACTGTGAGGGCCAGAACACATCCAAAGAGGATTTTGTTGCAACTCCATTTCTTAGAACAGCATGGTACTAGTGCAGTCTTGCTTCTGTTCAGCAAGTTTGTGGTGGACGCAGCCCATCTAATCACTTCTGTGCTCTGATAATTGTGGAAGGTTTCTTCTTACACATGCACAGAAAAGGAGCATAGGAAACTTAGGGTTTAAATCAAAATGTTTTCTAATGCTGGAAGAAGGCCTTTAACTGATGGTATCTGTTCTGCTCGTGTGAGGAACTTACGTTGGCTTTGCCATTAGCTGATGGCTGCGGAGCTCTGTGCAGTGATGTTATGGTGAGAGGTAAGGTTCTATCCAAATTGACTAAGGAAGAGTTAACCAACGAGAAGATAAGGTGACCCGAAGCCTTTCTTGTCATACTGGCGGACTGGCTGTCCTGAGACTTCATTGCTGGTTTCTGGAAGTCTGAACAACACTGAATAGTCCATTATTCTAAGTATGATGAAGTTGAAGAACCTGTTTTTAATCTATAAAAACGAGAGAAACTAATGTGCTTTCCTGTGGTTTGGGTGCAGAGGGCTGGCTGCTTGTGCATTCCACGCTCTGTTTTCTCTTCACTGAATGCCTTTACCACAAGATCACTACTCGCTAGAATATGGGAGCGGAAATAGCAGTAGGGTATGGTTTTTCTTTTTTCTGCTAAAAACCAGAGAGAACCAACAAAAACAACTGATCAACCCTCCTGCATTCTAAAACCTTCTCTGGGTAAAGAAATTAAAGGTCTTTGCACACCTCTCACACGTTTAAGACGGCCTTTGCTGTGTTCCTGCCTCTGTGCATTTAATCAGAGCGTTTGCGTGAGTTCTTGTTTGCTTGAGAAGACGATGAAATATTGGCATTTCCAACGTATTTAAGGCCATATTCGATTGTGCATGCCTGCATATAATCAGGAGGAGAATTGCGTGTTGTTATTTGAATTTGGAATTTTCTGTACGGGTGATTCTCATAATGAAGAGTCTGTATTCTTTTTTATGATGGGTAACTTTTTGTTCAAGGTGAGGTGTTCTGAGCCGTTTCTGAGAAGGTGCATAGCAAAGGTACTTCTTCAAGTGCTGCTGAAGTGGCATAGTATTGGGGGGATGCAGGATGCAGCAAAGGTGACCAGCGTGTATGAGTGCCTCCCTGCTGCACATGGTAGGACTGGAGCTGGAGTAATTTAGCTCAGTTTCTGTGAATACAGACTTGCTCAAGATGAACTAACTGAACTTGCTGTGTTTCAAATGGTTTTGCTTGGGAATTTTATGTTCGCTCTATTGCACGCTCCAGAAAGTCCTGGATTGTGGTCTTTCACCTTGCTTAGGATAGCAAATTCTCTTGCTGTGCTTTTTGCTCTACAGCACCAACTGCTGCTTGGACTGCAGCATGCAGAAGTGGTGTGGGGAACCTGTGAATTGCTTTGAAGGGGGCTGGAAAGCAACTGGGAAGAGGTTATGCTTCAAAAGTAGGAGCTTCCCTTCTGGAAAACCTAGTGGGACCTGCCAGGCTGGGAGGCTGAACTAGTGTAATGGAGCTGGCTACAGCACGCGACAGTGTAAGTTTAACTTGTTGTCGTAGGACAATGAGCAAAAGGGATCTTCTTTGTAAGTTGCTACTAGCCTCTCTAGAAATCTTTCCGTGCTGGGTTCATACCAATATCTTCTTTCCTGAGTTTGCTATCTGCTCTGATAGAGCAGATCTGCTCTGATACTGAGTTACAGTATATCGGTTTAAGTAACTTTTTCTTAAAGGAAAAAATATCTCAATTATGGACAAATCACTGCATTTTCTTTTTGGCAGTGTCTGCTCACAGAATCTGTCCTGAAGAAGGTACCTTATTTCATTCCAGTTTGATTACGAGTTAGTAAACATAAAATTGAAAATTCAGAACAGCAGGTAGCGGAACCAATTTGTCTTAAGCAAAGAGATATGACTAGCATGATCAAGTTTATCTTTACTAAGCCCTTGTCCCGCCTTGCTTTTCTTGTCGTGAAGAATTGTCTTCATGGCTTAGCTAATATGTTTACCGAAACTCTTCGTGACCTGTATTCATATGGCTCACACCTGTGTTTTCCACTTAGAGATGCTTTTCTCCTTCACTGTTGCCTCTAAAGGAATATGATACAGAGAACTCGGCATGTATCCTCCAATGCAAATGAGTGAATCATGTGCCCTGTCTGCTCCGTTCGGGCTGAGGGCAGTTCATAAATTTAGAAAACAAGTTTATTTGAGAACTTATGTAAATTTTTGTCAGAATGAGAGCGTGAGGGGACAGAGGGGAAACCACCTTGCTGGAAACCCCCTGAACAAACTTTGACTAACCGTGTAGTGTTGTAAAACTGAAGTATCTGAATATGTATTTGAATCCTTCATTTTTAAACCTCTCTGCTTTTATGAGCCTAAATATCCAAGAGACCACCAATCTTACACGTGGGATAATGTGCTGGTCAACATGAAGACAGTGTGGGAGAATGCCAAATGCTTTACTTTTTTTTTTTGTGATGTGCATCTCTTATTTTCCTGCAGAACTTGAAAGCTAGTTAGCCTGCCTGTATACAGAATTGTGCATTTTCTGCAGTCAGCAGAAAAGAAGGACCTTTATATAGGGGGTTAGCTTTAGGGCTCCATGAAAGCAATACTAGAAGTGCCCTCCTTGGAAGGCCTGCTGTTCATAGAATTGTTAAGGTTGGAAGAGATCACTAAGGTCATCTAGTCCAACTGCCAGCCTACCCCCACTATGCCCACTAACCTGTGTCCCAAAGTACCACATTGATGCCTTTCTCAAACATCTTTAGGGACCATGACTCCACCACCTCCCTGGGCAGCCTGTTCTGATACTGTGCTGCTCTCTCTAAGAAGAGATTTTTTCCTGATTGGATATCGAGGGAAGTTCTCTACAGAGAGAGTGGTGAGGTGCTGGAACAGGCTGCTCAGAGAGGCTGTGGATGCTCCATCCTTGGAGTTGTTCAAGACCAGGATAGACGGGGCCTGGGCAGCCTGATCTAGTACTAGATCTGGAGGTTGGTGGCCCTACCTGTGGCAGGGGGGTTGGAACTTGGTAATCCTTAAGGTCTCTTCCGACCCAAGCCATTCTATGATTCTGATATCCAACCTTAACCTCTCTGGCACAACTTCAGGCCATTTCCTCTTGTCCTGTTGCTAGCGAGTGTTAAGCAGTGGGCTGGGGAAGGATGTGAAAAGGAGAATGGTAGGATTGGGAGTTGTCTTGGTGGTCTTAAGTTCTGTAGGTTTATAGGGAGTCCACCACTATATTGGATGCGCCTTGATGTTAAAGCCCTGTTAGCAAATTAATATTGCAAGCCACTTAGGCAGAACTGCCTCTACAAGCTTTAAATGGTAGAACCAGAGGGGATGGCTGTCTTGGTCTGCACTATCACAGCATCTCTTGCTAGGTTGGTATCTGAAGCACTGTGCTTTGAAAAACGAAATACTGCACCTGTAGTTTCCTGAGAAAGGCTCTTTGCTGGAGAGACTGGGTTTTGCACCAGCATCCAGCCCTTCAGAGAAATAATGGCTGAACAAAGCACTGTTTCCTTTTAGTGGGGTTTGTCTGCTGCTGTAGTCATGTGTGAAGAACTATTTTGGGACCTGCTTTAACATCCTGTGTATCTGAATGCTGGGGGAGAAAACACGATACCTTGCTTCCCAGTGATCTAAGGTCTGCGTGGCACCAGCACGTGCCCCTGGCTCCAAGGGAAGCAAGTCCCCAGGCAGCGAGGGGCAGCCTGTGGATGCAGTGCTCGGTGCAGAGGTTGGCTAGGTACAGCTGGCTCTGTCGCAGAGGAGATGCTGCTCGGTGTGGGGCTGCTGTCACCATCCATTTGCTTTCTTTGCTACTACCATAAATGGCCATGCTGTAAAAACTCTTGTTGACTGCTTGTGGTGGTGGAGCATGTAGCACTGCAGCTGGATGTTTACTTGCAGCTTCTTGATGTGGTTCATAATAGATGTGGCTTTTTGTAATGTGAAAGTAGACATTTGCACACGGGGCTGTACTTTGTGGCATTGCGTGGTGTGATGCAGGCTTGAACATGAGAATGAGTCTGCTAACTCTTGACTCTGGCATGGTGTGTTGCAGGAGATGGTATTTCTCTGCCTCAGTTATGACTCCACCTGGTTGGGAGTTGGTTAGGCGAAGCAGCCCTTGCTGTTGAGATCATGAATTCTCTCCAAAGGTAGCGAAGACAATATTAACACACAACTGCTTAGGTCCTCCAGCTCAAGAGTCAGGTGAAATACTCATCTAAACATTGTTCGTGCCACAAATACTAAATATCTGTGTTCCCATTCTATGCAGTGTCTGTGATAATGCCAAGCAAGAAGTGAACTCCCCCTGAGCCTCTGCTTGCATTGTGGTTTGGGTGGCACTGAGAGTGGCACTACCCTGCAGGTGCAGAGACCAAGGGGAAGAGACACTGTGGCTGGTTTTAGTATAAGCAAATGTTTTGCTCGTAAATAAGCTTGTTTTTAGATAGAAATCGATGACTGCTTAAATACAGAGACTGAATACAGAAGACAAAAGCTTTTTTTAAATTAAAACTTGAGGACATGAGAATGTTTCCGTTCAACACTGTTTGACATTAAAATCTAAAGTTTCTGTGGCCAAAAGCTCTGGTGCTGTGCAGATTGGTCTGTCTTGATTTGTCCTCACTGGAGCTTCAGGATCTCCTCCTTTTTCCCTCCAGACCAGCTACCAGCCTGCAGGGAGCAAGGCAGCACCTGTCACCAGTTCAGCAGCACCAAACTTGCTCACACATCAGGAGTAGTGACTGTAAATTTGCTTGATAGCTCTGGTTCCTGGAATTGGTGTCTGTTCACGCTTACCCATAAGTAAGCCATGTTGTTCACAATGTACTTTCCCCGTGTGAGTGGTGCCTCTCGGTGGGGGCTGTGCTCCAGGCAGGGGTGGGTGGGCAGTGAGCGCCGTCCCTGGGAAAGCACAGAAAGCACTTGCTTGTATGTACACTGTAAATGTCACTGCACATCTGCTGGTTAAAAGTGAATTCGCTGATTGCGAGCAAGCTTGTGTCACTGAAGTACGGACCTAAGTGTAGTGCAGGTGTACAGACATCAAAAGAAATGAAATGCAGGGGCTGGAGTTTTTGCAGGAGGTTGTGCTCATCTGGACTTGTGGGACTCTGACACCAAACATGGAACAATAACTTCCCATATTTCACAACTATCAGCCTGCTTTTTTAAATTTTCTTTTCCGGCTGTCCATTGAGGATAAAACTTCCCACATTACCTCTTGTATTCCTTCTAGGAACTTGAACTGTTTGCAACGTAAAAGCTTCGGTGTGTGCGCTCTGAAAGATCAGAAATGAAATGCTTGCATTTCTTTTGACAAACAGCCCACGCGCTCTGTCCTGCAGCCTAGCTCTAATGAGAAAAACAGTCTGAATGGCACTGTCAGATGTGAAGGAGTCTCCTTTGATCGGGAAGTCTGCTACTGACGGTAGTAAGAGGAAAAAGTCCCATAATGACTGTGAAGACTTATTCCAGGGACATTAAGAGATTAAACTTCAGTGTGAGCACTGGTTAGGCTGGAAAGAAAAGCATTGTGCTGCACTGGTGTCTGGAAAGTGCTTGCAGTTTTTTTCAAAGGCGTTTGTCCAGCTGAAGCTTTCAGTTGCAGAAGACCAAGCTGTGGGTTCCTTTAACGCCATATATTAAATTTACAATCTTTTGTTTTATGGAAACCTAGGGCTTCCAAAAATAGTGGTGTTAGTTGGAGCTGCTTCTTTTGAAGCAGTAGTGTCAACATCTGTGGGAATTGCCTCTGTTTAACAGAGCTGTGCTTTTCCACAGGCATTGTGCCTCATCGTGATTTCAGGTTAATCTCTCTGAAATCCGTGCCAGATACCTCTCTACTGAGCAGGAGTAGAATTTCTCCATCGTACAGAGTTGCACGTTCAGTGGTGCTGTGGCTATCACGTTGCTCTGCTCTGTTTGGCTGACAATGGTCAGGTTCAGTCTTTTCCCCTCTGTCAGAACCTGATCGCTCGAGTGCTGTGTCCAGGTTGACAAACCAAACAAAGGGACACTTGTGTGCTGGGAGCCAGAACCGTGCTGTTGCTGCTGCTAAAAGGCTTTCTGCTCCTCTTCTGCCTGGCCAAGTCCCTTCCTTTTCACAATCGGGTGGGTTAACCTGACACCATACCTTAGAGACAAGGCAGAAAATGCTCCAAAGTGGTGGTGTTTGGCTCTAAATCCCAAGCTGAGGCTATAAATGCTTCTTGTTCTTCTATGTGGGTTAAGAAAACAGCATTGTATCATCAGTCCCTTGAAAAAACAGCTTGCAGAGAGGGCATTAAGGTTACAGAGCTTAGTGCTGGACTTGGGAGTGATCGGTGTGTAGGTGCTGTGCTCTCTTCTCGTGCCTGCTCACTTTGGGAGCCTGCCAGATAATATTTGTTGACCAGGGTAAATCTTCCTTCTATCTGACGTTTTACTTAGCCACAAACTTCAGGTAATCTGTTTCAGGAGGCAAACAAAAAGAGCACGTATTCATCTTAGACTGTGGAATGATGCATGATACGGATGTGCTGGAATGGCAGTTCTGGGGCCATTGGCAGTGCCGTAGTGTGGGGCTCATATATGTGGAGGCATACGGTCTCATCTGGGGCAGCTTTCAAGCTGTGTCTGCTGTGGTGTGAAGGAAACTTAAAGTGCCTCATTAAAAGTGTGCATTTAGTACGTTGTCACTGTGGTAGCTTTTCAGTATGAACTTTTAATCTACCAGCTTGCTGCCTTCCAGCTATTCAGATACCATTTTCTATAGGAACGCTGCATAGGATGTTTTCATCCGAACCAGTTTTGCTACATGTACTACAATGGTAAAATATACATCATTCAGCTTTGGATGTTGGCACACCTGAAGGATTAACAGACTTCCAAGAAGTCAATGACTTCATAGGTAGACAGCCACTTCTGTCATTGGCATTGAAGATTTTCAGGACTCAAAGTTAACTGCTTTGTGGGTTTTAGCTGGATGAGAATTTGGGAGGAAAGCTGGTAACTGTGGGCCTTGCTAATGAAGATGGATGGCTAAATAACACAGCTGCCACTTCAGCATTCTTGGCAATTCTGGTTATGACACTTTCAAAACTTAAAGATTACAGTAATTGTCTGTAGTCTATGAAACTAATGAGTCTAGACAGTCTAGTCTCGGGCCAAAAGGTTGGAGTTAAATAAATATGTGATTTGGGCAAATAAAGCCATCAGAACTGTGCTTGTCTGACAATAGTTCTTAGTAGATTTAAGTACTATTTTATAGCTCTTCCTAAATAATTAGCTTCTAATGATCAGCCAGTAAATTTTGGAAAATCAAGTACTCGGTGCCTCGCTAATGAAGCTGAACGTTTTCATGTTGGATGTTGTCCAAGCTGGTGTTCAAGAATTCCATGGGGCTTACTGTGGTAATAGGAAAAAAATGGTATGGAACCTAATGCATTGCTATCTCTGACTGCAGTGACCTCATAGTGTAAGTGAGGTGTGGTATGGGCTCTGAAAATCATCTTCACCTTCAATCACATGCGTGCTAATGATTCTTTGCCGTTTTTCTTTATTAATGGATCAAACGGCATATAGTGAAAACTGCTGGAAGCTTTCACTCTTTTGGTTCAGCCCATTTAGCAGGTTTTACTCCCTTATTTGAGCTAGAAGACGTGCCTTGAAGTAATACCATGGGTCCAGATGTCCATAGTTGAGGCCAGGCAATCTGAGAAGTCTAGTTAACAAGCAATTTGCTTGGGACTTGAATAGACTTTAACAGTTCTGATTTGTAGTGAACACTTGGACTCTCCTCCACGGTTTATTTTTGCCACGGTGTCAAAAGTTCCAATCTATACCGGAGCACTTTCTGTACATCCTTCAAGGAGCTGTAAAGCGGCTTCTTAAGGTTGTAAATGCCCTAAATGTAGCTTTGTAGCCTCTAAGCTGAAGTCTCTTGCTGACTGTTTTAATTAGGTCTCAGTTACTGAAGTGATGAGCTGTATTAATTGATTCTAAGCCTCACCCCCTTACGGTACTTAAATTTATAAATCAAAACCTCTTGTTACGCAATTGGAAGTGTTCTAATGGTGTTATATATGATCCAAATAAGCTCCAATCATTTGACTTGCCCCCAGCCTCAGGGGGTCTTTACTGAGAAACTTTTCTTTTTTCCACCTACAGCTGTAGTCCCATTATCTGGTTATACACCTTTCCTATAGTCAGATTTCAGGTGTAAAAAGGTGTGGGCTTTTTGAGGTGGAAACTCAGGTGATCCTAAAGAGCTCATCTGCGCTACGTCTGAGCCTAATAAAATCTTAGAGATGAGAAGATAGGATGCACAGAGTATTTAAATGTTCCTTGAATTGCAAATGGTTCTTGCATATATCTTTTGTGAAGCAAAAATGAAATCAAAACTAATCTGCGCATACAGGAGAGAGCATGTTTATAATCAGACGTGTTTAGACTTGAGAAATTGCATAGCCTCCTTCAAAGAACATTGCTGGCGCTTACTGCCATTAAAGGGCATTAACTCAAGGCTGTAGAAAGAAGTCTTAAAAGACAAGGAACGTGAACTTTTCTCTGATCCTGAGCGCTGAGGACTATTGCCATAAGCAGCCAGAGTCCAGAGTTTAAGGTCCGCCTAGCTTACAGCATGTCCGGGAGGGCACTTGGCGCTCAGCAGGAGAGCTGTAAACCAGAGGGAAGCGCTCGCAGGCTGCATAGCTGCCACTGCTGAGCTATGTGCAGCGTGGGGAGCTGTCAGCTAGCAATGGGAGAAATGTAAGCACAGCGCAGACTCGGACTGAGTTCAAATCTGAAGGCTGTTTTAAAAGAATTTGTATTTTTTGAAGTTTTTTTCAAAGATGTTCACATGAAGTTCTTAACTGAGCCAAAGGCTGCTCCTTTCTGCAACAAAATATGTGAATTAAAAACCCTTTCATCGGTGGTGATGTTACATGCATGTAACCACTATCCGCTCTGTCCATAATTCAAGTGCTGAGGCTGCATTAACACTTCACAAGAGTTCTCCTGACAGTTTATTTAAGCTTGGCAGGAAGTTAGCGAGAAGGCGTGCCATCTTTTTTCAATAAAGTATTTGCCGTATTTATTCTGTGAGCCTCTGTGATAGGAGCACGCGCTCACAATTTGTCAGGCTGCCTCGTTTATGTGTCAGATGCCTTTTCTCTGAGAGAATCTGCCACTTCTTCGTGGATCCTCGGGATTTCTTTTTTTTTTTTTTTTCCAGAATCCTGTAATTATCTGTTCAGGAGTCAGAAGCTCTCCAGCTTCTGCTGAGCCCAAGCCATTCTGTAAGTTGCTCCAGGGCAAACATGGGAGCAGAAGTGAGAGTGTTTGTGGATGGGACGTTCAAGTCACTTAAATGCAGAAATGAAAGGTGCTTAGATGGGATTCAGATGGATGCACTGGTCTTCAACATGAAGATGCTCCCCCTGACCTCTGCTTCCCAACACCTGTGGGAGGAGCAAAGTTGGCTTTGGTTTTAGGTACTTTGGGTAGGGACTGCTGCAAAGCCTGTGAAGAAGAGCTGTATTACATGGCTATGTACAATAAATACGTCTATGTACTGAACACAATTAGTTTTTTTTCTGATGTAATTGTTCAGTAATCCCTGTACATGGAGTGGAGAAAGGAGAGGTACAAGAATGTGTAGCTGGGTAATAGGATTGATTCTTACTTCAGCGTTTCCAAGCAAAGCACAATCTCTTGATTACGTTGTAGAGATCCATACGTATATTAGGAGGACTTTTGAGTTATACTTAACTAAGCCAGGTGTTTATTTTGTATCCTGGAGAATCTTATTCAGGATTTTAAGACTTGCACCTCTGTGATCTGCAGAGTACGTGGTGGGAGTCGTGTAGCGGGACTGCTCTTAGATGTTTAGAGATGATGTGAGAACTCTGCGTTCTCTGACATTTGAGTAAGCATGACCTTAATCATAACGATCACTATTTTATGTACATACAATGCTCGTTCTTCAGGAACAGATAAAAACTTTGCAATTTGATAAAAAGCAGCCTTGTTTTTTGCCAAATACCGAGGAGGGGCAGCAAGAATCATAGCTGGCGCTGGGGTTGCGGTAGTCCCCCTGCAGAGGGGTTGCATTGTGTGAGGCTCATGCTGTCTCTTTCACTGTCACTTCAGTTTAACCTTGTTCTGTTGTTGCCTCTCAGTTTTCATTGTCAATTATCAGGTGTTTCGTGTCACTTGATAATGGCGGTAATTGCAGTTACAAATTGCCTCTGTTTCCCTGGGTAGTCGTAACAGTGCTGGCAGGATGCATTACGACAGTGGGAAGTACAATAGATGGAGGGAAGCATCCCTGATGGCTTTGAAGCACTGACTGGCTGTCCGTGCTGTAGTCCTGGTCTTAAACTCAGGTCGTGCCCTGGGCTTCACCTGTTGGTGATGCTTTGGGTGAAGTGCAGAGGAAGGAGCCAGAAGAGAAGAGATGCTGGGGAGCCCGAGTAGTGCTGTGCTTCAGGTTACTGGGATGTGCTCCAAGCTCAGGCTGGGTGCTCAGTGTGTAGCATTCACCAGCGTGTTTGTTTTCAGTCCTGACTTAGGAATTACAGCTGGGAAAGGTTTTGGGGCTATTTGCAATGCTGAAATTGTGGATGTTATTTAAATCCAGAGATGGTCTGTAACTTCAGCTGGAGGGTGGAAACCCTTCTATTTCCTTGCTTTCAGTGGATTGAAACTAAACATTTAAACATGTGGAAAAAATTGAAATAAGCATCTAGTGGCTCTTTAGGAATGTTAAGCGTATATTTAGTAAATACAATGGAGATTATAGACACGGCGAGGATGAATATGTATTTTGGCTTGTACTGCTCCTTCAGCTTAGTCACAGTGGTGAGCTTTGCCCTTCCTACATTTTGCAGCTTACCTTGTGGTGCCAAGGAATGGGATCCAGTGGCTTTTCGGCTTGCAGGCTGTTGATGGCCCAATGAGGACTAATTAAAACCCCACCAAAAAAATATGCAACTTGACAATGGGCCTTCATCTTTACACGTAAAATGTTTTTGCTTTGCTAATTGTTATTATTAATTTATGGGGAGGGAGTCCAGCTAATGGAGGAATTCCCCTTTGTATTCTAAAAGCAGCAAAATGAGCGGGGGGGAGATAAACTGAAGGCACATTTTCACACGTTCTCCTTGCCAGAAAACTTGAGTGACTGAAACAACAATGTAGGAGTTTCTCTTATCTTTAAATGGAGAACAACTGTTGGAACGTACAGTTACGGTCAGCGTGGTAATGTTCCAGAGTGCTACAAGTAGAAACTCCTGGGAAGGTCAGGAAATCACAGGGTTGTAACCAGCTGCACTGAATCTAGTTGGAGGCCTGTAACGGTGTTCCCCAGCGGTTGGTAATGGGTCTGGTCTTGTTCGACATCTTCATCAATAGATCAAAAGGATCGAGTCCACCCTCAGCAAGTTTGCTGGTGATACGAAGCTGGGAGGAGTGGCTGACACACCAGAAAGCTGTGCTGCCATTCAGCAACACCTGGGCAGATGGGAGAGTTGGGCAGAGAGAAACCTGACGAGGTTCAGCAAGAGCAAGTCCCACACCTGGGGAGGAATAACCACATGCATCGGTACAGGGTAGGGGCTGACCTGCTGGAAGGAAGCTCTGCAGAGAAGGACCTGGGTGTCCTTGTGGACATCAGGTGGCCATGAGCATGCAGTGTGCCCCTGTGGCCAAGAAGGACAGTGGTATCCTGGGGTGCATTACAAAGAACAGGGCCAGCAGATCAAGGGGATTGCAGGGGATGTAGCTGTTGTAGGGATTACTTTTTATTCCTCTTTGCAAAAGGGCTTGCGTCCTTGGTAGTTTTCTCATCTTGGAACAGGGTTGCCTCAGCAGTCTTAGAAAGAGGAAATCTAGAAAATTTGTTGCATAATTTTTTGGGTAAACTGTATGGTTGATGAAACTGCTGGGCTTGGCTTCTCATTTCCCTTCTAGAAGAGGGTGGAAGGAGCCTTGATTTCATTAGCGATGAAAGGAGTGGTGTAACATAAGACCATGTTTGCTTACTATCTTCACAAAGGTTTCTTCTAATTATTTACTGCAGCCAGCAGCCAACTGCAGCAGAGCTGATTGAATGAGGCTCAGCTCCTCAAGCTCATCATGGGAAAAACTGCATTACTTTTGGGAGGGGAGATGTGACAAATGAGTTCTCATAGGGTGACCAGTTGCAGTACCACATGAGTGTGGTCCTGCATGGTTTGTACCAGCCAGCATCCAGGGTGCTTGCTCTAGCTCTGAGCCTGGCACTGTGCAGCATCACTGAGCAAATCTGCCTGGACTCGGCATTGGCATGAAACCCATGGACTGACAGTGGTTTGCATCTGTTGGTGCTGCTGTTAGTCCTTGAAGCACTTCTGTGGCAGACTGCCTCTACAAAAAAACTCAAGTTTTGGGCTCCCTGGATGTGCGGGCACCTTCTTGCTGCTGCGGGACAGCCTTCAGAGGTAAGGGTGCCACCTCTTGGAGTAGTTCAGGCTGTGCAGTGTCAGCCCTTAGTTCTTTAAACACTGGCCGAGTGGCAGCAGTAAGGTCCATTTCTGCTCAGGTTGGTGCATGCTGTATCTGCTACGTGCAATGTTCATAAATCAGTCCTGACTGAATAAGGCTGCGAGCTGTGGTTATTGCTCCCTGTGGCAACTAATCCCAGTGCAATTTGGGAAGATGTCTTCAAAACCAGGAGCTATTTCGGGCACGTTAGCTTTGTCCGCTGCCTGCAGGTAAACCGCTGCACTAATTGCTTTGCAAGCCTCTCCTGGAGCGGCTGTGACAGCAGACTTGGCAGCGTATCTCCAAGGGAGGGAAGAAATTGCCCATAGGAGGCTTGCTAAATGGGGGAGCTCTGGCATGTGCTCCATCTGAATTTGAGATGAGGCTGATGTTGGACTGGGATTGGATTGGGGCTGTTTATTCCTCATCTGAGGGAGGAACAGTGTTCTGTGGATGTGTAGTTATTCTGATGCTTGCACTTCGTGGTTTTCTTATTTAAAAAATGAAAAGTTGGGAAGGAGGAGAATGAGAAAGGTGCAGAAGTGAAGGACTGGTTACTGATGGCTGATCAAACGCAAAGGAGATGTATGAGTTGTTTAATGTCTTTGATGGGGGGTGGGGGGGTCAGCAACTTTCAGTGTGATGCCAGAGCTAAACAAATAGCTCAGCAGCAATCCGTACGCACCCTTCCTGTAGCCAAGTGCAAGGTGTATGGCCAGGCTGTGGTTGTATGCACATAGAATATACACAGCTGGGAAAGTGCATCACAACGAGTGATGTGTTCC
The DNA here is from genome assembly GCF_002078875.1 of Numida meleagris. NCBI lineage: Eukaryota > Metazoa > Chordata > Aves > Galliformes > Numididae > Numida > Numida meleagris. The sequence continues at coordinate 10,475,812 of NC_034414.1, read as the reverse complement.
TCCCAGTAGGGCAGCAGCAGCTCAGTCTCACGGGAGAGATTTAACCATGTTTTGTGCTGATGGAGATGTGTCTGGAGGAAGTTGGTGTGCTGGTGCTGTAAGTTCAGTTATTCTAGTTGGTTTTTTTTCCTATTTTCCTACTGTGCCATCTGCTAACTTCAGTAAGTTTAGGACACCGATGGTGAGTGCAATGGTGTCTTGTTATCTTTGAATGTATGTGATGGGAAAGATGCTCCTATGAACTTCTGATGTTGAAATAAACACGGCCATGCACCTTCTTTTTTGTGATACCCTATTAATGCAAGGACAACCCTCCACTTTTTTCCATTCTTCATGGCAGCCGATGTGTGGTTTTAAAGCGTTCCTATTTCCTTGCTGGCTTACAGAACTCAGTAATGTATGCAGGCACTGCTCCTCCAGTTGCTGTAATACTCATCCAGGTGTCTGAGCAGTCGGGGCAGTGCGCACCACCAGTGGTGGCACCGAGGGGGAGGAATTGGTTGGTGTTCAGCCACTTGTTCTGCATGAGTAATGGCTAGAAATAGTTACAAAACTGGTGAAGAATTCTAGAAATTGCTGGGAAAATTCTAGTGCTTCCTAGAAATCACATGGGGAGCAGGGAGGCAGAATCCTGGAAATGTACGAGAGGCGCCAGAAATGTCTGAACCCTCTCATATGTTCAGAGAGACACAGCAGTTCCTGGAGGCTTGAAAAGCCCCGAGAGACTTCTGGCTTCTAGGAATTCCTGCTGGGAAATGCAAGGCATTATTACCAGAAGCCAGAATTCCTGTAGTAATTCAGCAAATTCAGTAACTCTGCTAGTTATTTCTACAACTTATGAGCATTGATGAAGAATAGAAAGGCTATGTTTTTGAGTACAAACTATTGTATGCAGGTATTAACCTGCTCTCCTTCACTAAGCTTTAGAATCTTCGTGTCCTGCATATGTTTCTTACACTTCTTCTTTTCTTTTTTCCCCCCATCCTCACAGTCCTATTTTGTTACGGATTATGACCCTACAATCGAAGACTCCTACACCAAACAATGTGTGATAGATGAAAGAGCTGCGCGCTTGGACAGTAAGTAGTGGAATAAAAACTGCATTGCTTGGCTGTCGTGTGCTACCTCTCCCTCATGCCATCTGTTTGTTTTGTTTAAAAAGTTTCAGTTCCCTCTTGTCAGTGATTTCTTCAAGAACAAAACAGGACCCCTCCCAACACCACCCCTCAGTCTCTGTATGTTTTACAGCTGCATGAGCTGGACCCAAATTAGTGAACATGGATTCACTAGTTCATTGGACTTGGTCTTTTAGTTTGGTTGGTCTTGGATTCTTCAATCAGTCCCAGGATGTGTTGTGAATCTTAGCAAAAATCCAGTAGAATCTACGTGAAAGTGATTTCTGCTTAGCTATTCATGAGAGGCTCTTGTAGTATCCTCTCAAGGAGGATTTTTATTTTATTCTTAGAACTTGAATGGTAGTAACTAATGTTTTGCTTTTGTTCAGTTCTGGATACAGCGGGACAAGAAGAATTTGGAGCCATGCGTGAACAGTACATGAGGACAGGGGAGGGTTTTCTGCTTGTTTTCTCAGTCACTGATAGAGGAAGGTAAGCCTGATGTCAATCAAGTTAATTTAACAAAAGAAAAATCCATCTTGGTATCTGTGACTAATCTTAAATTGCTGCTCATCCTTCATTGGGGAAAAAAAAAAAACAAACAAACCTCTAATGTTCTGCAGTGTAACATTCAGCAGTGAAAATGCTTTGAAGCAAACTGGTGAACTGAAAGGGTCCCTTAGAGTAGGTGACTTGAGCATAAAAAAAAAAAGTGCCAACTCTGTTCAAACACTGTTGTAGCCCAGGGTACCAGTTTCTTGCAGGTGACGGACTTAAAGTAAGGGCAACATGCTATTATGTCCCAGTTCTTAGGAAGTATCCCCTTGCTGTGTGCTTATCTGCATCCAGTGCCCAGCTCTGTGTGGGTTTCTGGGTGGGGACATCCAGCTCAGGCTGTGTCTCTGCACTTCTGCAGGCAGATGCTTGCTGCCTGCTCCCATGAATTGACTGGAACTTGCATCGCTGTGGAGCTGAGATGAAACACAAGTTTTTTTGGCAGCTGGGAGCTTGGTCAGATAGCTTCCGATCACTGTAGGAGTAGGAAACTGCTGTGTATAAGCAGTCACTGTTTTCATTATGATCATCTTCCAAGGATCTAGCTAGATATGTAGAGATAAAGGAGAAGTGGGCAGGGAGATATCACACTTGCTTTGATTTGTTACAGAAGGGTAATAAAATGAGGGGAAAAAATCTTTGCAATATTATTTTCCTTATAGATTCGGCATGGACCGAATTTTACTAAAAAATCTCTCTATAATGAGAATTAAAACAAATATTCTATGGAGCATATGCACTTTAGTTGGATGTGTACCTTTCACTTGTGAATGCTGCTAAAAGTACAGATTCATCTTGATGTACTGTCAGTAGAGATGTTACACTTCTGTCAGAGATCTGTGTCTGGTTTTAAGACAGACTGAACACTTGTGTTAACATAAATATTTTTGTAGCAGGGGACTGTGCACTTCTAAAATCACCATGTGAACTCCTTGGCTTGTCTGGAAATCTTAAGTTTTTATTTGCTCTTCTGGCTAAGGATATGCCTTGATCTTAAGCAGATCTTGTCATGTTAAACCTGCATATCACTTTCCCCTCTGAAATTCTTAAGAGACTGATGAGGAGCAGAGTTTTTGTTTTTGTTCTGATATCCATTTCATTCAAGACTTGCCTTGCCTGTCTGTGAAGCATCTGCTAGAGGTATCTGTCTAGTGTGGACAGGGCATTCTGAACCATGAGATCTGTGTGAATTAGTTGGTAACTTTCACCATTATCCTCCAGTTGCTACAGACACGTAAGTGGAGCATTAACAATGGAGGTCCAGGTATGCCTAGTGACATTCCTTCTTTTTAGTTCACATTTCTTCTCATAATTGCTTTAGAAGGCTGAGATGTACTGTATTGTCATGTCTGCCTATGTAAATTTTCTAACGAAATGTAATTGTAAATGGCTTCAGACTATATACCTGGAATTACTTACAGTGGTTGAGATGTCTCTGAGCCAAGGGGAACTTGATTGTTTACCGGTATCAGTGCTGAAGCTCTGTATGCAATGATAAAGCTTTAACGATTTTTACTGAAAGTGATATATTTTTTTTTTCTCTTCAAAAATAATTGTTTAGGCTAGAATTACCTGCTTTAATATATTCCACTACTGGAGCACTTCTAACTGTCTAAGCAGCATCGCTCCCCAACAAAACGTAGTTGGTGACTTTGAAGCTTTCTGCTCATTTAGCCCCTCTTGTTTTTTCTCTTCAGGATATAATTTCTTCCTTCTCTCCCATCTCCCTACCAAATTCCTGGATGTAGCTGTGGAGGTTGCTAGCTGAAATATTGATAACCAGTGTCTCCAGACTGCAGTTTGAATGCTCTAGCTAGAGTTGAACTCCAGAATCAGCATTTATAGAGTGGACTGCGGTTGCTTGGTTCTTCTCTTCAACTGGTTGGCATCCTTGTCCCTCTGAAATTAAACACAGTGTTTTGCTTACCCTGTGGCCCTAACGAAGTCCAGTCCTGTCCACTGCAAGCTTGAGTCAGGATTTGTTTTAGTTTGAGTACTGCATGATTCTCTGACCGGTCATGCTGTGACAGTGGACTCTTTGATGGAGCGCCTGCAGCTGTCTGTGCTTGTGTGGCGTGGCAGGGCAAGTCCCAATAGGTGATTCATCATTCCTGAACTTGTGCAGAATCTGAGAATCTATGAATTTGTACACTGACGCTCTATTTTTCTTTTACAGTTTTGAAGAAATCTATAAGTTTCAGCGACAAATTCTTAGAGTGAAAGATCGTGATGAGTTTCCTATGATTCTAGTTGGTAATAAAGCAGATCTGGACCACCAAAGACAGGTAATTAATTTGTTACTAGTTGCTACTAGCTCTCTTGTAGAAACTGAACTATTTTTCTCACAACAGTAGAGTGGGGATAAGAAACAAATGGAAAAAAATGATAGTGTATTAGCTAACTGTAATGCAAGAAACAAGCGTACTTGGGATCTGTACTTGAAGAATCTTCGAAGTAGGATGGCATTCCACATGCAGCAGATCTGTCTGACTCATGGGTGATGTTAGACCAAGTCTATTCACATACAGAGGTTAAGAGCTTTGTCATGGCTCAGGCATGAATGTGTGTCATTCTTCCTATCTGTTACTCACCACTGCGCGCTGTGCCAAGCAGAGCACATTCCAGCACTGCAGTTGCTGCTACTGCTCACTGCTCTGTTACGTATGAATGAGTAGCCGTTCGTCTCTTTCCATTTGACCACTTGTCTTCTACATAACTGACTTAAAGCTTTGGAAGCTGGAAGTATAGCAGTACAGTGTCTTCCTATCTGTGTACCTTTAAAATGTTGGAATCAGTAGATTTCAACCTCACTTCTAGTTTTAAGAGAGATTAGAAGATTTGATTTAAAGAGAGAGCTTAAATGGATTTTCTTTATTTACTCTTTTGGTTTTCATAAATCAAATTGATGGTTTGAACTGAAATGGGAAAAATTGTACTAAACCTGCAGGAAAGGAGCAGGTGTCAAACTTCTGTTGTTCAATTTATTTCAGAAGTTGTGTTTCTCCTAAGACAGTGAGATGACTCTTAATGCTTTGGTAGCAAACGTGATTGATTTTTACCTCAAAGTAAACTAAAAGCTACTGAAATTTCCCTATTTTACAAGATTAACAAGGAGAGAACAACTTAAATATGATTCTCAGATTTGTTTACCTGACTTCAGTCTGTCCGAAAGTGTTCACATGAATATTACTCTTTGCAAAATATTGTCTACGTCAAGAACCAGTGGCTGGAGCATGAAAAAGTTTGACTTGAAATATTGTTAGGATTTTAGTGGTTTAGTACGCAATTGTTGAAAGATTTTCTCAAATAGCACTTGAGGCCATTGGGTTCAAAAAGAAGGTCCTGTTTAAATACCTTCCGTTGATTGTCACAACCTCTCTATCCAGAACCTGAGTATAGGGAGGCCATTACAAAACTAACGCCGATGCTGAAAGATGCTGTCTCAAAAGCTGGACTCTGATCCTTGTGGGTCCCTTCCAACGTGGGATGTTTTGTTCTGAGAGAAGCTTTCACAGAACCCCTGCACAGACTCATCAGAAGTGACTTTGTGTGCTCACATATGCACAGAGCTATGTAGCCCCTGTGACAAAGGTGGAATGTGTTCCCACTTCAGTTACCATCATACCCCCATCAGAATTCCTGGATTTAGCTTGCGTGTCCTGGAATATGAGGCACTTCTCATGACAACAGCTGTGCATTAAACTGTGTAGGTAAAACTGAGCTGTTCTGAAAACTGTAACAGCTGAAGGACAAACGTCTAAATGCTTTGGGAGGGAAATAACATCATCTGTCAACCCGCATTTTCAGAGGATACCTGCAAATATAAATGGTAATCCTGGAGATCATTCCTAGAAGTACTTTGTTTGATCTCCTCTACCCTCCTAATGTTACTACGCAGCCTGTAACTTATCAGTTTCTCCTTCAAAAGAGATGCCCTCGCTTTTTTTCCTGCTAGTCCTTCCATTCTCGATTACTATTTTCTTTTTCAGAAAGCAGCTCAAAGCAGCTACTTCCACAGTGCCCATCTTTGCAGTTCTCTGCCTACATCTGAACACAAAAGCTTATGTCACCAGAAGCATTTTTGTTATTGTTTTCATGGCTTCATTAATCGGTCTTAGATGCTGGCAAGCATAACTCCTGGTACTGCCACACACATGACTTACGTGCAAATTGGTGGGTTTGTCACTTCTGTCCTAGGTCAGGACTTAATCTTCAGTAATCTGTAGCTGAAATAGCACTTGTAGGTTTGCTGAAATAGCTAACTCTGTGTTTAACACTTCTCTGCTCCTTCCTCTGTCCTATGGTGGGGATCTGTTGGCCTTAGGTCAGCCCAGAGGAATGATTTGGGGATGCTGAGGTGACATAATAGTTCTGCAGAAGGGAGAGGCTTCCCTCCTTCTTGACTTCACATTTATGCTCTTTCCCGTGTTGGTGCTAGCACTCACCCGAGGCACTCTGCGAGCTGAATCATCTCCTTAGACAGGGAGAAAAACAGACAAGCTGGAAGGGCTCTGATACGTGTGTAAGTGAAATCGGCTCATGGAGAGATGGAGCGAGTGCCAGAGCTTGAAGCATGGGAAGGGGTGGGACTGTGGCTCTGAGCAGAGCAGGGAGGAGTTGGGGTGGGGGGAAGAAAGTGAGACCTCGCCTATTGGCAGCAGTGAGCAGTGAGATGTTATCAGCTGGATGTTAAACAGCAGCCAGAGCCTCTGCTCCATCACGTGAGCTCAGGCTGCCGGCATCCATTCAGGGCACTGGCTCAGCTTACTGACCTGGCTGAAAGCGAGCCCTGCCACCGCATCTTCCCAAGTATGGAGAACTCCAGCCTGCTGCAGGCTGGCTACACAGGCAGCACGAGGGAGGGGCAGGAGCCAAGGCAGGGCTCTCCCTCCCGAGCCCTGTGGTGTGGGAGGTGGCTCTAGGCTGTAGCTTGTGGGCACACAGAGATGTGCTGGCCCTCTGTAAGTAGCGCTTTCAAGGATTCAGAAAGCTGAATTTTTAGAACCAGACTGCTTGTGATCATCATCTACCTTTTCCTTGAAGACAGAAGGCAAACCAGTGAACTAACAAAGTGTGCTCTGAGAATGTAAAACTAAGTTAAAGAAAGTCATTTTGCTTGTGTTTTGGCCAACTAATGATGCTTACTGCAATTAACACATAGATCTTTCTGCATCTGGAAAGAGTTAAACATGTATGAAAGTGTTTAGGATGTCTCAAGGGTCTGACCACACCTCCGTGCAAGTAACTCAATTTTGTAGTTGAACGTAGTGCAGAGTGCTGTCATTGTGATACCATAAATTTGGGAGCAAATAACTAACAATCCTGATGCAGTGCTGACTGCTGCTCAGGAAATACGTGAACTGCACAGTACTGCAGAAGTGCACAAGTTCTGGTGTGATCTTGATGAAGCCTTAGTGGCATGCTGAAGGTATAGCTTAAGATAGTGGCTGTAATAAAAGTAGGTCAACTCAGGTGTTCTCGTAAGAAAATAAATGAAATAGGAAGCTTGAAACAATAGTTTACTACAGTAATAGCTGTAACTAAATGGAATTATGAGGACTTGTTGTAGTTGTGTATCCTGTGTAGTACAGGAGGCAAAGTCCTGAATATCCACCCATTCAGCTGACAGAGAAAGCTGATTTATTAGAGGAAGAGCAAGCGTTAATCTTTAGGCTTTCTTTTAATAAAATTACCTATGTTTCCAGATTCCCTCATTAGTCATGGGTTAGTGACACATCTCTGCTCTTCCCTTGAAGTCAGTGCCATGTAGCACTCTATCTTAAATGGGTTAATTCTGCACACCACGGACAGCATTGGATGCTCCTGCAGTAAGGCAGTTCAGCAGAGCTGACTGTGTAACAATAAGCGTTGCCAACAGGGGAAGCGGGCTTGTCCATGCAGTGTGTGTGACTTTTTTGAAGATAACTGCTGGCTTAAATTGGGTCAAGTCTGCTCATTCCCCAGATGGCAGGGTTTCAAGGAAAATCCAAGTTGCAACAGGAAAGTGCTCGAGTTTCATTCAGTGCTCGTTTCAGGTTTCACGTCGTTACTAACACCAGCTCGCTGTATTAGTTCAGTATATCTGTATTGCTGAATGCATTTAAAACAAGACTTTAAGGTAGAGATCTTTGTGTCTTTGTTTTATGCGTAGACAGATCATCAGCAAAGCCAATGATGCCTGGCAGGCAGCCCTGTGGTTGGACCTTTCTCTGCATGAGCCTGGATGCTAGCAAACAGTAGTTCCTAGCTTGGTTTTGCTGTTTCGTGAGTGGCTTGGCCTGAGGTGGCTCGCAATGGCCATGTACAGTGATGTCTGTGGTCTCACAGAAGGATTGTACCTTCAATTTTTGCCATGGCTTGCTTGATTTTTGAACTCTAAAAATAATGAACAGCTAGTCATCTGATGCAGCAGTTGAATACAGCAAGCTGGTCTTTGAATAGGTGTCATTGCTTTATAACCAGATTGTGTGTACCAAGGGGACCCTTAACAATGAGAATGTGGACAGAATGCAGTGCATGGATGGTGGGCTGCCCCTACAGAGAAGCATTACGGTGGCCTGCTGTAAGCAGGAGTCAGTAGCACTGCGGGTGCTGGTGAGGTAGTTGGCAGATCCACTCTTTGGGAACAGTGGAGCTCTCCACAGAGCGGGAGTGGGACTGCAAGGTGTGGGAGCAAAGTGCTTCCTTGGGTGGGAGGGGAACTGCTGTCACCTTCTGATGCTGGTCCGGTGTAGCCCTTAGTCTGTGCAAGTATAGAGACAAGGTATGCAGGCAGTGTTGTATGAGCTCTTTAGGTGGAGGAAAGAGTAGAAATGTCAGAAAGGAGTCTGTTTCTAACAATTCTCAGATACAATAATGTAGAGGGAGAGCAGTCCAAGATCCGTTCACAGGATTCTCATGCACGTGTTGAAATGGAAACTGATTCAGTAAGAAGGCTGTTATTTAGGGAGTTGGGAAATAAGCTTTTCCATGTTTGACTTGCTTGTTTACATCCCTTATGGTGTTTAATTTGAGTAACTTCTACCAACAATATCTGAAAGCAAATAGTAAAATACCTAAAACCAAAGATAAGCGTTGCAGGTGATGCCTGTTCATATTCACGCTTAAGCTTATCAAAACTAAGATTGTCAATGCAGAACCAACACACCCAGTCTATCAGAAATTGTGTTCTATAAACATAAATGGAGTGTTTCTTGAAGAAAAAACATCTAATTTTGATTTTGCTAGTGACCTTTAATCTCTCTTATCATCCTTATTGAAAAGTCTGTCGTGGTTGTCGTATCTAAGTAGGGAGTATGGAGAATGTGAGAGTGTAAACTAATATTTTTGATTTCTACTATTTCTATGTTTGCTTTTCCAACAATTCCCTCAGCTTTGAAAGCAAACCTGGTATGCTTTGGCCTCTAATTTACTGCTTGAGCACTGCGAATGCTTCCATAGCGTGCCCAAAACAAACAAAGACTTAAATTGATTTTGTTGAGGTCACTAACATTGACTGCAAGCTGCTTCACAGTATACTGGTAAAATTAAATAAAAATGACAATAAGATTATTTTGAAATTAAGCAGGTACAGATGTTCTAGCAAAAACAATAAGGGCTTTAATGTCGCATCTGTAATTTTAAATGCAGAACTTTCTGAAAGTGTAGCTTCATTTTATTACAACGTTAGTTTCCTACAGCTACATTTGTTCAGTCTCTCACATGCTTTCAATACAATAATGAAGAAAATAGTGATCAGGTAGGTTTAAAGACCAGATTCAGTTTCTCCTCAGAATTATGCTTTTCTTTTTATAGTTATCGAATTATTGACTTTAACCTTTCTGAGGCTGCAATAACCTGTGCAGAGATGAAGAAAAGTAAAGGGGGTTGTTTTTGCAAGTGTCATATTGATCAGCTTATTTTTTGTTTGATGAATGAGACAAAGAAGCATTAAAGTTCCTGAAAGTCCCCATACAAACTTTGGGGGATTCTGCAGTGTCGTTGACGTGCCAGAAAATAGCTGTGAGTGTTTCTCAAAGTGCAGCTTTGGAATAAGGACATTTCAGCAATTTGGGGCTGGGAGAGGAGGTGAAAGTGGAGCAAAAATCTTGAGTATCATTTGATTTTCCTACAGTAATGGAGAATGGAAGGATCCCGGTCATTCATTCTCTGTGCCCTGCTGTTAAAGGTGCAGGTGCAACAGATGATGCTGGGGTTGTGTTGTGTTTTTTGGTTGATTTTTTGCTTTTGCAGGTAGTGGTAACATTAAGATGCTGTTTCAGTGAGTGAGATTAGCAGAAGCATCCTGAGCCGTTCCGCCTCCAATGGCACAAGGTGCTGTGGGGACTCCTTGGAGTGCTTCAGAAGCACTTAATGGGAGCGGGGCTCAGTTCAGCAGTAAATGGATGAATGCAGTGCAAATAGGGTGGCAGTGACAGAGGAGTCAGATGTGCTGAGATGCTGTGAGAGAGGGCTCTCAGGCCTTGCATATAGCTATAGGAAAGTATTCTGCACGTTACAAGGCATCCTGCATCTTGCACTGTGCTGGATGCTTGCAATGATCTTCTATTTTCCGTCTATTTCTACTTCTGTGTAGCTTCTTGATCTCGGCGTGCATCTGCCTTTTCAGAAACAAACTAAAAATAAACCCTTGGGGTCTTTGTTCTCATTATATCAGTCCTCTGCGTGCTGGTTTAACATATTTCTGTGAAAGCAGTGTAATCTTTAACACTTCTGCCACTAGCCGCTGCCTTGGTGAGATCTGTTGCGCTTCCTTTTATTGCTGAAAGCTGCCCTTTCCTCCCTGTTCTGGGGGGCGGCTTCCTGTTGAAGCCTTTTTCATGTCTTGCACTGCTCAAGGTGGCTTTTGTCATCTGTCCTCTCTGCTTTCAACTTCATCCAAAAACATGCAGCCATCTCCTCTGGTTTTGTACTGCGACCAACTTATTATTCCCTCCTGTATTGGAAGTCTTCTCGCTTGCTGCCTTCTGCTTCACCGTTTCAAATACAATTCCAGCTCTTTATGACACTCACTGTTTCCTCTTGATCTCCCTTTCCTCCTCCCAAGGAGACAGGAGGCAGACAGATTTTCATTAATATCTCTTAAGTGGGGAAACTTCATGGATTTCTAGACTTCCTGTGATTTAAGGTATATTTAAAACTGGCTGTCTTAATATTTTGATGGGTCATAAATAGATTTATAAAGATTCAGAAGCTAAACCATATTTTTTTTATAAGTTGTAATCTTATGTTTTCTCTAGATTTATCTGAGCCTGGGAGAGATGAGTTCAGCACCAGTGTTCCGAGCTCACGTAGTAACCCCAGAAATCTTGACTCAGGCAGTTGCTTTGAGGGGTTCTTGTCTGCTTAGGAAGGGAAACTTGGTCTTATTATGCAGAAATGAAGTGAATGGGAGGCAGCTGCAGTGGAGGAAATTCCTTGAAGATTTGCTCTTTGTTTAAAAAAAAAAGTCTTCTCTTGAATGTGAAAAGATGTATTACGAGAATTTGTTTTCCAGCTGTATTATGTGGACAGAGTAGAAACTGGTCTGTGGCCAGATGAGCATTCTTGTTTGAGGGAAATAGACCCTTAAGCTGTATTTGCAGTGCCTACTGACGCAATTGTGCTAGTGCAACATTTCACTTAATGATTGATTTCTCTTACAGGTGACACAAGAGGAAGGTCAGCAGCTAGCACGACAACTTAAAGTAACATACATGGAAGCCTCAGCAAAGATCAGATTGAATGTAGACCAAGCTTTTCATGAACTTGTCAGAGTTATAAGGTATGATAACTTAAGTCCAAATAATTAGTGTCCCTACATTAATGGATAGTTCGAGCAAATGCATTGAAATGTAGTGGGAGATGGCTGAAAAAATTCTGCCTGCTGTGAACTTCGGCCAGTACTCTTTGTTCTAAAATTTGTCTGTGTAATGGCAGAAATGCCTACGTGAATATTACGTGTATTTGAAAGAGAACTTGGTCACCTTAATCTTTAGGATTTTATTGAGCACTCGAGAAGCCAACCTGTAACATAAATCTGAATATTGGCCTTCTGTAAAAAGAGCAAAACCAAAGTACTGTCACTCTCTTAAGTAGTTTTGAGCATCAGAAGTAAGTCCATCCTCTGTGCAAGTGTAAAAGCAGAAAACTTAAATACGGTATCTTTGTTTATTTAACTGAAAATGGTTCTGCGTGTTTAACCTGAAATATCTGTTTCCAGGAAATTTCAAGAACAAGAGTGCCCTCCTTCACCAGAGCCAACACGGAAAGAGAAAGACAAAAAAGGCTGCCATTGTGTAATTTTCTGAGAATCCCAAGAACCAAGCTATCAACTGCCAGATTTATTTTTTTTTCTTTCCATCATTTTACATCACTTCTGGTATTGGTCTAGCCTTATATGTGCATGTCCTAAAAGTGGTCACCAGAATAGCCTTAGTCCAAGAAGCTGGCAGAATAGCTCTTGAAGACTCAGTCATCTTGGGGCAGACTTCACAACAAAACACTAAGGCTGCTTCTTTAATACCACAGTTCCTTCCTTCTCTCCCTTTAAGAGCTTGCACCTTGTGGAGTTTTATTCGCAAAGGAGATGAAACAAAAAACCGTGTAGGACAAGGTGTTGAAGTCATGCATAAGTTGTCTCTTGTGAATTAATTTATTTTTACTTCTGACATTTTGTTAGCTATTACAAAGACCTATATTGAAGTGCAGAGAATACTTTTAAAAAATGTGGGTGGATTGGCTTTTTTTGCCCTCAGTTAAATTAGACTTGAGTATTCAGCTAGCCTTAAGAAACCTACACTGAATTTCATTGTCAGCAACAATTTTCATCTCTTATTTATGCTGCAGTTTTATTTCAGTGGCCAAAACAGTCTACTGTATTTATTTTCTGAATCCAGAACAGCTACGGGAGGATTACTGCTACTATTAGAATATGGCCAAATAAATACCTGAGCTCATTCTGGATTGAGGCATTTCAGCTTCTTATGAAATTTCACATCATTGTTCGGGGGGGAAAAAAAAAAATTGTCTTCCTTTGTATTTCTGGGTGAGGGATTAAGGAAAACTAAAATTGTAGCTGTTTTTGTTTCATGTGATATAAAAATGAATTTGATCTTTCCATTGTCAGAGATGATTAAATGTTTTTGCTATATACTTTTATACATTATTTTCTTATCAAACTAGTTAACAAGTATTTTTATATGTTTGTAAGCAAATATGCTTTCACAGCATAACTTGTGTATATGTAAAGATGAGTATTTAATTCTCACAGTTCACTTTTAACTGACAAAATGTGGGATTTGCCAAACTGTGGTAAACTTCTCCTTACTCTCCTGGTTATACCCAAGAATGGCCAATTATGTGCCTGCCCAACACACCCATAGAGTAAAATCTAGTGTTGTGTTTTAATCAATTTCAGTATCCTTTACTAAAGACTGACCATTATGTGAATTATTAAACTGTAAGACTTTTAACTGATTGTTTAGTTAAACCGTGGATGGTTGTTTAATTTTCAGTTCTGTGGATTGTGTTTAAACAATTCAAGAGTATGTTCCCTGATATTGAAATACTGAGTGGTATTGCACAGTTGTCACCTTACTGAATGTGTCCAACAGTTCTTTGAAACTTGATTATTAAGCAAACCCTTGTATAACTTCAGGTGCTAGAATTAAAGATGATCTAACCGTTATCAGGGGGTAAGCATATTGCCTCTTTCTGACTCTTCTAAAACCTGTTTCTTTTTGGAGGGTGGGGGAACGAAGGAGGTGATGGAAACTTGTTAGATCAATGTTCATGTCTGCACGACTTTCCTTCAAGCTTGAGAGTAAAGTCATTTTAATTTTAATTGTGATAGATGGTAAAAGCCGGTATTGATTTTGACTTAAAATGTGTGGTAAGTGGTCCGCTGGACAATTCCCTTGTGCTTCCAGCTGTGCTGTCAGGTGCTCTGCCATAAATCTGCAAACATCTGCTGAGAAAGCAGTGTTTAAACAAGTTCTGGTTACCTTTCCTGCAGCCAAGCATTAGACCTTGAAGCAACACTGGAACCATGCATTGCAGAGGAATTCAGAGTCGTTTAGGCGGGCTGCATAATTCTGAGTTTGAGAGAGCGAGTAGCTCCTCCTTCCTCCCTTGAAGTAAAGTTCCTGGGCAGTGAATGGCTGCTTATGAATAATGTGTAAAAAATTCTAAGTAGGAGTTATGGTGAAAGTACGTTTGGGAGATGGATTACATTTTTCAAGTCAAATGTAAGAAATTACAGCCTGCAGCAAAGATCATGTGCTTTATTGTGTCCAATATGAAAAGCTCTCTGGAGTTAAGTCACTAAACATATAGTATTCGAATGAGTTAAGACAACAAATTGCAGCTTGCACATTGAGGCTAAAGCTGTGAGGTGCAAGTATGTTTAAGTTCCATCTTTTTCATTTTCTTGGCAGCTCACTCATGAGAGTGATCTCAAAATAAAGCTGCTGCATAGATAAGTCATCTAATATGTAAATGTAATTCACAGAGAAGATGGAGAGCACCACACCCTCGCATTTCCTCATACTTGAAGCAAAATTGCTTTGAGGTGGTTGATGCTAAGCAGCCTACTCCTGTCTGCTAAGCTACAATGTAAACACGGTAAACTTAAGCTAATCAGAAGTGGGACCAGGAGGTTCTGCTATGGAAATTTGCTCTAAGAGTTTGAGGCAATGCGTTAGTTGATCCTGCCCTTAAGACCTGCTATTCCTACTTGGTAGCAGTTAGCTGCAACTGGTTGTTGTATTCAAAGGTGATGGAGGAAAATGCTGCTTCTGTCCCCAGCGTGAATTTGCAAAGTACAACGGGGGCTTTGTCAGCCTTCTGACAGTAGAGCTGACAACAGTAGGTCCAAGCTGTATGCCTTGGATTATTTGTGAATTGACATTGCCACCTTGCTGTAGGATAGCACTTCAGCGGACAACATAAAGGAGAGCTTTTTGAGACTTCACCTGGCAGAAGAAACGCTTAAAATTCTGTCACTTTCTTTTGTAGCTGTTTCCGCATCTATAAATCATTGAAGTTCACGCTTAATGAGTTTGGGGTGCTTAAAATATATCTGTGAATGGCCTCCTGCTAGGGCACAGAGAAGAAGGTTTGGGTCTTTCGTTTCAAAGCACAAAATAACTTGCCTCTTTTCAGAATCTCCAGCTCCTGAGAATGCTACTCTCCTGGAGGACTAGGAGTAACTTGCTTATAGGTAAAAGCCTTTTTAGAAATTTGGTGAAGTTTTATGGGTCATTCATAACTGGGGAAGAGCACTTCCCTGTAAGTAAGTTTTAGTTCCGTATCCCTGCTTTGATTAATGGTTTTGCTTTCTCTGACTTAAGCCTTTTTGCATCAGTATTCATGTACTAGCTAACACGCACAGGTGAAGAGGTGGATTTCCAGAAGTACTGCATCACCTCCTCTCAAATCTGCTGCTTTTTGTGGTACAGCCTATTGTGATGAAATAGAACTGCTGGTACTGATGAAAATTATAAAATTACTTTGATTGCACAGGAAAGAGAAAAATAAAAATAATGAGAAGATGACTGGTTTAGTCTGTTTCCAGCCTACTGCACTGGGTGTCTGCACAAACTGTCTCCCTGCAACTAGTCAGTCACTGCTGCAGATTAGAACTAATCTGGTAATGTAAAATTGCAAAGCTTTGTAGGAGTATGAGGTGGATGATCCTCCCATCAAAGTTGTTCTGCTTTTTCATCTTTTTTGTTAATAAAAATTTTGCACTGTCCTGCTGTGCAAAGTACATTGGCACTCACTTCCCTCTTCCTGCAAAAAAAAAAAGGGAAAATTGCTGGTCCTCTCCCTGATGACACTGATTGTTACTGTTGGCTGTGTAGCAGTGCTCCGTGTTTAGACTGTCAAGCACTGTGAGAGAGAAGCCCCAAGCAAATCTGGTTAGCCTGGTGTGGGAGAATGGAATGAGTTTTGTACAGTGGTTAATAAAGCAAAATCTTGTTGAGGAGTTAACATGTACTAACGCCAAAGGAACTCTTGACTTTATGCATGGCCTTGTGGTTAGTTGTCACTGATAAAGTTCAGGTCTGGGTTCAAGCAAAATTCCTAGCTCAACTCTCTTCTGATGTCATTTTATGTACTAACACTGCAGCTGTGGCATGACTGTAGCTGTCGCTGAGCGGGATTCCCACACAATCTAGTCCTGATGCTGTAATGAGCTCATTTCAAACAGAAGATTCCTGAAGCCAGTCAGTACAGGCTGAGCACCGCCTCAAGTTATCTGGACTTGCTTAGAAGTTTGGTGCCTGGAGAAGCTCAGGAATCTGCCGGGCAGTTTCTTCACTTGCTAAATGTTTGGTCGCTTGATTTTAGGCCTGGATTTTGGTAGCCTTGTGCTTTCCTATGCTCTAGCCTGAGTGCAGGCGTGCAGCAAATCAGGTGCAGATGTGGGAACAGGTAGGACTGCCTTAGTGGCCTTCTGCTGGGAAGACAAAGTGCTTTAAATGAGGAGCAGCAGATGTTGAAAAGACAATGGATTAAACTAAAAGGAGTGCATAAATCCCAGAAACGGCATTGCAAATGTGTGCTGTGCTTGCTTTGTGTAGCCGGGGCTGGGCTTTTACAATGAGACCACAGCTATTTTGGAGAGTTTGAGAGCTTTTTGTGGATGGAACATCAAGGGCAGATGATGTCCCACACCACAGCTAGATTGGATTAATGTGTGTAATATAATTAGTGGTATTCGTGAGTCAGCCCGCAGGCAGCGTGCAGAACTAAATGCATCTTCTTACTGCCGGAATGCAAGTACTTATCTGCACAGCTAGTTTTTAAACTGGATCTTGTGAACCATAGTGGGGTACATAGAGTATTTGGTACTCACTAATTAGTAGTGACAGCTCTTTATAAATTACTTTGTTCTTTAAAAATGCTTCTGACCAAGTATTGGAGAGAGGGAGAAGTTAACACTGCGAAGTCTAGGCACTGAAAATTGAAGTAGGGGCAGTGTTGAAACCTCTTAGCTCCTCATCTCTGAGTCCTAGACATTAATTAACCCATATTACAGCAAGTTTTCATTTCAGTTGAACCTGACCGCTGAAGAGCGAATGGTCTGAATGCATCCCACATTTCTTGTGATGTATCAAAATGAACAAACTTACACCAGTGATATGAATGTCCTATATTCCTTAAGTCTTTTTTGGTAAAGTTGGGTTTCAAGACCTACCCAGGACCGTGCATCCGGTCCGCTACTGGAGCAAGGCAAGGTGAGAACACATGGGCAGCTTTCCTCTGGCAGCCACACAGTGTCATCCATAGGTGTGTGTGTGCAGCTTGAGAAGACCCATGTCCTCCCAGGGCCCTCTTCAGAATTGCAGTGATTACAGGCAAGGCAGGAATGGAATACAGGAAACATAACAAAGCAGTAGAGCTCTAATTAAAGGGCCATGTGTCAGTGCCATGTCAGAGTATTTTGTCCTGTGGATGCTGTTAAGTCTGAATGGTCAGTAGCTAAGGGAAAGAAAAAGTATTATAAATAGTTCTGAAGAAATGCGTGTGAAAAGAAGGAAGGATGTCTGCCATCTAAAGCACTAAATGCATGTTCAAGTATGACGTCTTAATTTCTATATAGTCTGCTAGAGTTTCATGCCACTGGTTCTGTCAGGAATACAGGAGCAAAACAGGAGTACTAATGTTTGACTGCCATCAGCAACATGTGCAGTTTGCAGTCAGAAAGTTATCTGAGCAGTGGGAGGTTGTGCATAAGTGAGGGATCTAAATGAGGATTGCTGTTAGTAGGAGGTAAATGCAGTCACATTGTCTAGGTGCCAGTTCTGACATTTTCTTGAGTGGGGAGATCTTTAGAATGCAGTACCAATCTTTGATAGTGAAACGGAATTTGAATACTTTTTTTCCTTCCTACTTCAAGACTTTGTGTTTTCACAAAGACTTTGTGTTTTTGTGTTTTCACACAAAGTCCATGTGTGCTTTAATATCTCATGCAGCCTGCAAATTGTGCCTATCTCATTGCTTCACAGAATGTCATGTTCCTCAACTGCTGGCTTTTTGTCTCATTTTAAAGGGCATTCATCCCTGTCTGTTCTCTTGGGAGACTGAGCCGTTCTGCGTCTCGAGGTGACTTTTTGTATCTACAAAATAGTCAAGTGCCTTAATGCATTTACGGAGTAATATGTTGACAGCATGGACTGATAGCATCTACTTACAAGCTCATCCCTCTTGTTTGAAAAGCTTTGAGTCATTCTGAGAACTGCATTTTCAAGGTTTTGAAAAGCACAGTTTCCTTATGTAACTTACTCTTCTTTCTTAACGTGACTTCGGAAAAATCAGATCATTCCATTGCATTTCCTGGAAGGGGAAAAGAATTGAGAATATCTCATGAGTTCTGACTGTTTGGGCACATCTTTGTCTTGCAGATTCCCAGTGCGCAAGTTGAATGCTGAAGGTGCTCACCTTTCTAGTCCAGTTGTCTCTATGAGCTCATTTTCTTAACTTCTTGCTCTCCTTTTGTAAAATGAAGATAGACCTATCTTGTTCATCTTAACCAACTACAGATCATCAGATCCCCATTACGACAGCCAAATGTACGATGCTATCCACATCTAATTCCACACCTGGTTGGTTTTGCAAGATGTCTAGCAAGACATCCATCACTGTCAAGTCCTGAGATCTGGGCTCTCTCACTGCTAATCTGTTCTTCCGCAGTGAGCTGCTCTGTTGTAACTTTATCACTTCTGTCTTCGGAGGGCAAGCAGAGAGCAGACCCCTCTTTCCCACAGTTGGAACAGAGAAAAACCAGGATGTGGTAGGTCTGACAGCTGTGCGGCCCTTCATTTACTTTTTGTCACTTCTCCCAAAGATGGCCTTTGTTCGGGCTCTGGCGGCCATGTCACCTTTGACTCGCAGCACTGCACTGAGCTGATGGAGCTCCTGCTGTCAGCAGAGGGGCAGCACGTATGTGGGTGGGTACACATCTCTGCTGGAGTTCATCTTGTGTTGCCTTCCTAAAGTGTTCCCAGTTTTGCCATGGCACTTAAACAGCATTCACTTATTTTGTGTACTGTGAGAATTCATTTTGAAGGGGTAAGCTGGCTGACTGGTTCTGTTTGTTTCGCATCCTGACCTGAAAAGGCTGAGCAGGAACCCTGCTTCAGTGCTTCTGGCACTCAGTTTCTTCTCTAGCAGGATGTAAAGCTGCTAAAAAAGACTGCAGTATTAGAATCAGAAGGCAGCCAGAGAGGGTTCTTGTTACCACTCTGCTTTGCAGACTGGTCTGCCTTGCTGTGTCATTTGTTTGCTCTCTGTAATAGAGAAATCTGCAAGGGTGTCGGTGGTTGCATGCAAAAACACAGCCAAAGGAAGTATTAACGGCTGTTCGCTTCTGAATCACGAAGGCAGGAGGAGCCCTGGAGGAACAGCACAGGGAATGACACATATAACACAGGGTGGAGGTTTCAAATACCTTCTGGCTGTAGGCTCTGCGCTGGGACCGATGCTGTCATTCCTACTGGAGTTTGAGGAGTGTCTGAACTTTCTGCATCTCACAGTGCTCAGCCAGGCGGTGCTGAGGGCTGAGGCCATCCCTTGGGTAGAACCTCACTGCTGCTTTGTGGTGGTGTGGACACTTGGCCTCCCTGTTTTAGCGCTCAGTCACAGCAGTGGGGTCATTTTCTGGTGTAATTTTTCGGATAACCGAGATACCAGTCCCAAGGAAAGAATGCAATACAAAAACAAAACCAGCAGATGGAGACTGGAATCAAGCTTTTTTTTTTAAATGCATTGCTGAAGGCCTCTGTAACAGTCCCATCAGCGCAGCCTCGAGCTTGTTGTATGACAGTATCTAAATGTGGGAAATGACAGGATGAGCAGGGGATGAAAAGAGCTAACAAGCCAGTACAAGGCTGCCCTAGCGATTAGGACTGTACCAATGGATATAAGCAGCATGCAATCCTCTGTGGGACACTGACAGGCAGTGTATATACACGCCTGCCCGTTGTTTCTTGGTGGCTGTTGAGGAAGTCATGGTGCTTCAATTTCCTTTCTGTAAGATTTAATGATGCTGACTCCTCTGCGAGGTGCTTGGGGACTGATGGGTGAAGTTGTTTATTATATTGGAAAAGAACTAAAATTGTAATGACTCTAGCAGGGAATTTTTAGAAGCGGTATTATCCTTTGAAAGAAAGATTAAATACAGAAATATGCTGGATACAGTGGTTTCAGACTCTTAACACTCTAAATGCTCAATTTTCAGACAAAATTGTTAAGTCCAATTTGATGAGCTTTTATTTTGGCAGAGTAGTACAATGGCACATGAAAAACTAAACGGCAGCATCCCTCCTTCCTATTTCCCTAATAGAAAATATCCTACTGTCTGGGGCACTGCCTTGTTAGTCCGTGGCATAGACATGAGGTATATGGAGCCTCCTCTGCCTATCCCAGTGGTGTGTGTTGTCTCCTTACGGCTAGCTAAGGACACAGTGTACTTTGCAGCCCCATAAAAATGGTGTAGCATTTCTTCTCTGGTGTCTCTCGCTCATTTTAAGATAGCAAATAGGTACAGGGATGTCCCCTTGCCTGTCGCTGCTGACATGCAGCATCTTGTGTTGCTCATGGTAGAGCACTGTTAGCTGCAGGAACAAGAAGTGGTGCATACAAATGACTGAGGCTCTCAATTCCTACATGTGCCAGGAGAGAGTCTGAGTAGCTTTAGGCTCTGCCTACCTTCTGAGAATCGTCCCATCCAGACAGCAGCCCCAAGGGCATGGACAAATCCCTTTGCGTCAGCATGAATTAGCAGTGGAGGGAGTCATAATCTTATTGAGAAACTGCCCTATCTCTGGATGGAAAGCAGTCAGAGCAGTGCGGAGTGGCAAAGCCTGGAGCCCTGTGGTGGGGAGCTCAGGCCTGGCCCTCTTGCTGGGCACACCAACCCAAGGGTGAGGTTTGTCTCAGTGCCTTTCCTGTCACACAGACACAGAGGTCTGTCTGTCCTCCTCCAGAGCTCACCTGCCAGCTGCACTGCACAAAGAGCATCTTCTTCAGCTGCAGGGAGAGGCGTCTCTTCACGCAGGTAGTTGGTCACGAACGTGTTGTTTTGTTGGGAATTTGTCTGTGCCCCAAATACACATTTCCACCTCATCTTAAAGAACACCCCAACTTGGAAGCTGTTCTCTGAGTTTTTTGACTTTTTGTTGTTGAAGAAGTTCAGCATCACACAGTGACTCAGCAGGTACTGCCTCAGCTCTGTCACCAGTTTAATGCCTGTGGTAATTTCAAGGGCCCAAGACAGCGTGCAGTTCATCTGGACTCAGCTGCCTGAGTGACAAAGCAGGCC
The DNA here is from genome assembly GCF_002078875.1 of Numida meleagris. Classification (NCBI taxonomy): domain Eukaryota; kingdom Metazoa; phylum Chordata; class Aves; order Galliformes; family Numididae; genus Numida; species Numida meleagris. The sequence continues at coordinate 10,454,833 of NC_034414.1, read as the reverse complement.
GATCTTGCGTCTCTTCCCTTTGTGCGTGCTTACCAGTGCCACGGGCTTGAAAATGTGATGTTTATAGTAACACTGCAGTGTTGATGTGATTCAGGTTGTGTCTGGTCAGGTGGCAGACATGAAGTTTAAGAAAGCAGTGGCCTGGCGGCCTGGGTGGATGCAGCCACTCCAGTGAGACCTGTAGGAAGGGGAGGGGCCTGTGCTCCACAGCTAAACTGGTCAGGGCTCTCATTAACATGCCTTGAAGTGCTGGTTTCAGATGGAGGGTGCAAGGCATTTGTAGATGGATGTTGTGGTGATAAGCTCACAGGATGTGCACAGCTACAAGGAGCAATGCCCAGGTACAGCTTAACGCTGCAGGCACAGTGTGAGGTACTTGCTCAGTGCTGTGTCCGAGATTGTGGTAGCAATGAGCCCCAGGGGGGAGCTGATAAAATGAGAAGTTCCTCACTGTTGGCTGTCAAATATTCAGTGAAGGTTTGATATGGAGCATGAAAAAGCTCTTAGACTGGTTCTGCCTAGCCTGACAGGAAGGGACTAAGGGCTCAGCCTATGCACCTTCCCAAAACAAAGAGTGGAAATAAAAATACTTGTGGCAACTTGTAAGGAGAAAGAGGGTTTAACGTGAACTCAGTGAACTGAACATTGAATGATTAAGTGTGTATCATATGTCTGTGAATGTCTTTCAGCTAGAAACAGGTTCCTTCCACTGTGGTGCTGCGACTGTTGCTTTCAGTCTGCTGCCCTCTGTGCAGCCCCAGCAGGCAGCTTGGTTTGAAGGAAAAGCACTCCGGACCTGGGTGTTTGTGGCACCTGAAGTAGCGGTCCCCTTTGTTTCTGGTGCTGCAAAACCATTAATAGTGAGATGCAAAATGATGGCATCCCGACCACATGAAATCATAAAATCACAGGATGGCTTGGGTTGGAAGGGACCTCAAAGATTGTCTAGTTCCAACCCTGTGCTGTGGGCAGGGTTGCCACCCACTAGATCAGGCACTAGATCAAGGTGCCCTGATATTAGCATGGAGTAGTTAGAATGGATGGAAATACTTTATCTGATTCTGAGGGGAAAAAAAAAAAAATAAACCAGACTGCTGGGGATGAGCATAGGAGATGGCCACACAGTGCTGCTCGCTGCCCTGTGTTGTGGCTCACAAAGACAGCCCGGTGGCTGGGAGGGGGCTGCTTCCTGCAGTGCTCACCCCAAAGTGCAGCCAGTCCTGCAGCAGGAACTGTGGTGCGTGAGAAACACGGCTTGTGCCCGGCTAATTGCTGTCTGCCTGAAGGATCCTGCTGGAAAGACCCAGGGACGGCGGCGGGCTGGGAGATGGCTGATGTCAGCACGATGGGCCCGTATCTGTGGCAACCAGAATAAATAAATAAAAAAAAAAAAAAAGAAGCGTGTGCCGGAGCAGGAGACGTGCAAGCTGCTGCTCTCAAGCGCAGCTCCACCGAATATCTCTTAAGCCGCTTAGCACTGCCGCTCCAGTTCGTTACCTGAGGCCCTCCTGCCTGCAGGCGGCCGAGAGCATCGTGGGACAGGGTCCCTGAGAGCCCCCCGTCCCCACCTGCATCCCTCCTCTGCGCGGCAGTGGTTTGCTCCGTGCATGCACAACCCAACGCGAAGCAGACGCTGAATTTTGGCCCCACTGCGCAAGGCCGGCGGCACCCGGCCTGCCTCCCTCCGAGCAGCGCGGAGCCCTGCCTGGTGCCCGCGGGAGGCCGGGGATGCTGGGCGTGCCGTAGCGAGCCGGAGATGGATGGAGTCAGCAGCAACAGGACCATGTCTTACAGCAGGTGGAGTTACAACAGGTATCGTCTATCCCAATTTTTTTTGTTGTTTGGGTTCTGCTTTGGTCCTGCTGGGGTTATCTCCAGCCCTTAGCAGCTCGGTATGCTCGTGGGGATGAACCAAGCGGTGCTCAGACTTGCAGAGAGGCAATCTCCAGTAGCTATAGCTTAGAGCTGGCACCTGGGTGCTCTGCGTGAATCCAAACTCGTGTATGGGAAAGGGTTGTGGCTGCAACGCGTTAGTGCCAAACGGAGCTGCTGGGAAGGCTGCGTGTGGTCTGTGCACACAGCTGCCAGGGCTGGGCCAGGTGAGACAGGTGGCATATCTGTGCTGTGTTATGTAGCCAGATGTTCCCCCTCTCCTGGGGAACGTGGAATGGGCAATCCTTGTGCCGTCAGGTTTGATTTTATGTGATTCACAGTGGTGACTGACAGCTCCTCCGAGCTGGGTGAAAGGGAACAAACTTTGTACTCTTTTCCTTTTTTTTTTGTGTCTGTGTGTTACACCTGAAATGCAGTCAGATGCATTGTTCCCATCTGACTGAATCACTACCGTAAGCCACCAAAATATTCTGACAAAATCACCTTGGGAAGTGTTTTTTGGGCTTAAACCTGTATTCAGTGCCGCCCACACTCCCTGGTGTGGGGGTTTATGGCTCATGCATTCATCCAGAGAGTTGCACTTGTTTTCTGTGCATTGCCTCAGCAGAAATATGTACAGATTTCAGCCTCCAGCATGGTTTATTAGCAGCTAGTTTCCAGTTTATGAGAACGTTCACCATAAATCTGAGCTACACAAACTGATAGCTGTATAATACATACTTTTTTTTTTTTTCAGTTGCCTATACTGGGAGGCTGAGGAATGAATTGTTGCTTTTTCTGACAGCCTTCCCTTGCTGAAAAATGCTGCAAAGTTGTTCTCTGACATTGACACTGTCCTCCCACACCCCCTCTCATGCTCAGGTCCATGACAGGGGAGGCAGTATCCCCTTTTTTTTTTTTTTAGCTGAACCCTGTGATCAGAGCGCCATCACTGCTCTAACCTTGGCCTCACTGAACAGGGATAGGGCTGGGGGGAGCTTTCTGTTGGCAGAAACACACTTTGGTAACAGTGAGCATTGGTTGTGATTGAATCACATGCAGAAACTCTCCTTTCTTATGGATGCTTTTGTTTTTCTTGATGTTACAATACATTGGTCTCAGGCTAGGAGGATGACATGCAGGTTCTCCCTGCACACCCTCATGGGACAGGAGTGGGGACTGCTACAATGGCAGTGCTGTCACCAGCGGCCACAAAATGTCACATCTGTTCCCAGGGCAGTTGGTCTGTGGCAGAGCACTTCAGGATCCTCCAACCCTGACTGGGCCCAAAGCTCAGGCAATGGGCAGCAGTGCTTTGCTGTTGTGCAACAGGTGGGCTCCTGTAAGCACAGCACTCAGTGCTGTGGGGTTTGTACAACCAGTCCTCCTGGTGTCCTGGTCAGACAGTCTGGGCAATGACCTGAGCTGAGAACTGCAGTTATAGGATCATTAAGTTGAAAAAGATCTCTAAGACCATCTAGTCCAACCATCCACCTACCATCATATTGCCCACTAAACCATGTCCCTGAGTACTACATCTCCACACTTCTTCAACACCTCCAAGGACGATGACTCAACCACCTCCTTGGGCAGCCTGTTCCAATGCCTGACCGCTCTTTCAGAGAAGAAATTCTTGTAGTTTATTGTACTGGGGGAAGAAATATACGCAAACCATTAGGAGAGACCAGACAACGAAATTTACCTGAAGTGCTCTTTTTGGTAAAGGAAGCTTTTGGGTTTTTTTACTTTTTTGCTTCTTATTATTATTTCAACCCCCCCGAAGTTATACTAGTGTGTATGTGAAAGAGAAACAGGTACAGCACAAAAATGCTCCTAACGAGTGAGTGTGGCATCACCACATCTCACTGTTGGCTTCTTGAAGGCCAACCTTAGGCATTAGGCTTATGTTAGGCATAACATAAGATCTGTGACTTTCTCCCACCTCAGTGCTGTGATGATTTCCTCATCACTCAGAACACCAAGAGCCGAAAGCAGGGACCAGGCAGCAATCTGGACAAAAATTGCAGATTTCTCAGAGTCCTGGAAGCACTCAGGACTTCTGGCACCAGCCAGCAAATTCCTGGAGTAAAATAATGCTGCTCGTATACCTCTGTTCTCAGTGAGATAATGTTTCCTGGATAGCTGCTACTCATTTCTATTTGGTGTATGTTTCTCCTGAGTGAAAGCTCAATGGGATGACGTAGCCCAACCATTCAACATAGGTCATATATACAGAATCTTTTCTGTTTAAACTAATGCCTATTTACAGCGTTGTGCTAATACCCTTAGTTACCCTGCAGTTGGTGCTCTCTGGTGCCTACCTTTGTTGCATGAGGAGCTTATACCCAAAGGTTTTAATTAAAAAAAAAAAAAAAAAAAGCTCCTGTTTTCTCAGTGCAAATAAACTATGACTCCTAGATGCCAGGTGAGGTGGCCTTTTGTCATACTGTCAGAGTCTATGTCTGAAACAATGTCTGTGGTTTATCTTAACTGAGAACTGATCTGTCTTTGCTTACTGCGCAGACTGCCCAGAGCACTTGCTACGATCTCCCCCTTTTTTTGTCTTCTTTCTTTTATTTATTTTTATTTTTTGTAATTTCTGTAGCAACAGAGAAGGCCATAGAAGAAGGATGTCTGTCGTGTCAGTAGCCAAAGCAAAGCATCAAGCAAAATATCTCCCTTTCCAGGCATTGACATGGGAATACAAAATGCCATTTCTCACTGTTGTGAGTGTAGGACCTGGTGGTCTCTGTGTCTTGGCTGAAGGACTCTCTCGGGTAGGAGATAGGCTCTGTGCAGCTCCTTCTTACTTCAAGGGCACTTCCTTTCCACCCATTCTCCTCTTATGTCTTGGTTTGAGCTGTAGTTTCTTCCCTCTTTTCTTATGTTTCTTCCTGAGAATAACACGTTTGCAGTCTTTCTCACCTATCCGTTTTGTTTCATTTCCATACTCAATTTCAATTTTATTCCTGCATCCATAGTAGATTGGCAAATTACCTCGTTGTGGTTAATGTAGGTTTTCTCCACTAGCAATTGGAAGTACCATTAGGTAAACTTACTCCCAGGATGTTTCAACTCTTGAAGGCAGCTGAAGACTTTTTTCCATTGATCTCTCTTTGCTCTTTCCTGGATATCAGCATTGTTTGTAGCTCCCTTTTGAAGGGAGCTATTTCTGTTCTGCCTTTTTTTATCTTGCGTTGAAAGCTGTTACTGTGTGTTTAGGTCATGGTGTTAAAGGGTTTCAATCTTAGGTCTAATTTTTCAGGGCTTTAAACTCCTCTACCTTGATTTTTTTCTGGGACACGCTGTCCTCAAGGAATAGATAGGAGATGTCCTATAAACTCCCATTCAAAAAGGCTTTCTTAGGGAAATTGTAATTCTTTGAAGTAGCATCTGTGAAATCATGAAGCAGGTAAATTTCTTTCCTCCTTGGGCTTGCTGTAGCGAGCATGCTTTGACTACATGGGAGAGCAGCTCCTCTCTCCACTTGCAGCAGAGCAAGCTCCATCCACTGACCTGTTCCCAGGTTCTGGAGCCACACGATGCCCTGAACTGCGCTTGATATCACTTTCTCTGTCTGCTCTTAGGAGGAGGTAACACATTTGTTAGAAGTTAGATAGTATCCGTTTTTGTACAGTTTCCAATACTTCTGCTCCTAAATCAAAGCCCGATTCTAGCTCTATTTCCAGTTCACCTGATTCCTCAGGTCTTCTCAGGACTTAAATTCAGCAAGAATTTGCATCTGCTCAGGGAGGAAGCTTAGCCCTTCCCCACGAGTGTTCAGGACTTGGCACCCAGTGGGTGAATGGTTGAGGAGCGGGCATGGTGTTTCCTTGTCTTGAACTCCACCACTCTTTTCTCCTCTGCCAACTTGTGTCCATACAGGTTTTTCTCCTGGACAAGGTATCTTAATGGGTGCAACCATTGGTCAAAGCACCTGACAGGACATGAAGTTCTACAGAAGGAAGGAAGGGAGGAAAACCAGTAAGTCCTACAATGAAGCCAGAATAAAATGCCCACATAGCTGATAAACTTACATTTATCAACCAATGTTGTATTGCTGGAAATCTGGGATGCTTTTTAGTTGTTTGGGGTTTTTGTTGTTTTGTTTTCCCAATACAGTGTCATAATATCAATTGCATAGGAGAACCTAGAGCTGAGAAACTTACTTTCTTCCACAAGTCAAAACCCTGTGAAGGATCTGCAGGTGCGTTCACACTCATCCTTCTTGGGTTGGATACTAGGAGAATTTCTTCTCAGAAAGAGTGGTAATACCTTGGACTGGGCTTCCCAGGGAGGCGGTGGAATCACCATTCCTGGAGGTGTTCAAGAACCGAGCAGATGTGGCACTGAGGGGCGTGGTTAGTGGTCATGGTGGGGGTGGTTGGCAAAGCAGATGCAGGAGACTACACCCTGATGGAAGACAGGCACGGGCTGTGGGCGGCATGGAGGAGTGCACAGATGGTTTCTGTTTGCAGAGAAGAAGCTGGAGTTGCTCCTCCTGAACCTTGGCCTGAAAGATGTTATTAATAACCATTTCAACCAATTGTAAGGACAATCTGATTGGAGAATGTTTGCTCAGGTACACACTGCAACTGGTTTGCTAAGTAAGCAGAAATGAAAAGGAAACAGGTAGGACTGGAGTGGCTGCGTGCAGAAGGAGGTTATCTTTAACACAGGAGGCTAAGTATGCAAGAGGAGGAAAGCAGCAGAAACTAAAAAAAAGGAGGACTTCTAAGTTTTTTCAGGACAAATAAGTGTCTGAGGAAAAAACTTTCATCAAAATATTTAATACAGCAGAGAAATATATGAATCATCTGGAGAAAGTGGAAAATGTTGAAGGCACAGGGAATAAATGTGTAGTATGTAAAGCAGCGTGATCTTGGGATTTCCAATTGAAAGTGCAGAGTGTTGAACCAGGGCCTGGAGTGGCTGTTGAGTGTGTGCCAAAGTCAGCGGTTAGCAGAACAGATCGGTGGAATAATCTGAAGGGTGGAGAGCAAAAACCCTGAGAGCTGTTGGAAATGGATAGATTTTGAGCTGGGGGAAATATTCCATTTTATCTTTTGTAACTTTAAAGAAGAAAGACTTAAAATAGTTGCGCATAAAATTGTTAGTTTTTTTCTGAAGCTTTTTGTTCACTAAAGCCTTCAAAATATCCTTATGCTAGGTGATGAAACATACATATAAGTACATGACATATACATATACAATGAAGAAGCATGTGAACTTTCAGATCTCCCTACTTATTTAGTTGTAATACTAGTATCAAGACAGAAATGTATTTTGGTCCCTCTATTTTTGCAGTCTTGCAGGAATTTTCAGGTTTAAACTATATTTTAAAAGGAATGCTATGAAAATGAATGTTTTACTTTGTGAAGTCATGGGGTGAGCAGTATGGACTCTAAGTGTGAAGAGTGAAGGGCAATATAGCAAACTGTCTCAGCTTCAGGTTGACAGCCTGTTTCCTTATTGTCTGGAGACTTCGTTAACAAGCTCTCCTTAACAAATTCAGTGATGAGTTCTCATAGAAGATGGAGAGAAAAAATAGAAACAAACATACATGTCTTTTTACGACATGTTTGCATGCCTCTATAAAACCACTAAGGTATCCTTCAATTGTATGCTTAAAACCCTCATTCGGGATTTCTCTTGAACCATAAAGATGACTCCAGCATTTCCTCAGAGTAATAAGGGCAACAGGAAACATAAATCAAGTGTGAGCACTATGTGAAATGCCATAAGAAATGCCGCTCTGGCATCTGTTGGTAGATTTCATTCCTTCTCCTTCGCTCTTTTCGTCTGCTCTGCGGTTTTGCTTTTTGTTACCACAGCTAAGATACAAGGCAAGTAGTTGGCAGGATCCCTCAGTGGGAGGCTGCCTCTCAGCTGTACGCCAGGAAGGCCATCAGCAGGGAGAGGTACGAGGGATATCAATGCTCCACCTCATACGTGCGGGCAGGGACTGCTGGGAAGCAAGGAAGGCTATGATGTGGGAGAGCTACAAGCAGTGGCAAGCCATGGCTGCTTGGGAAACACCAGTGCTTGACTGCTCCCCTGTTACTGAGAAGCTGAAAAAGTATAATGCATGCCCTTTCCCAGCAGGGATTAGTTGGGCTTAGAACAACTGGCACAAAACCAGTCCTGTAGCAGAAAGAATTATAACCTTTGCTAAGGAGTGGAGAATGCGTCTGGGAAGGGGAAAAGCTGTGGTGTGTGCTGTATTAGGAGTAGTATTGATGGTAGCTCAAAAATATAGGTTTTTGAACATTTGAGCAGAAGGAGAAATAAATAGGTCCATACAGGACTTGGTGAAAGTGTTACAGGGTCAGTGAGACACAGAACATATGACATAAGGATCTTCACACAGCTTTATCTGATGCACTAGATGAGGAAAGAATTCTGCAGTCTAAATCAGAAAAAAAGGAGCAATAGATAGACTATGACTTAGTCTCAGAAAGTGAATTGGGATTTCTGAGTCTGGCTACATCAGTTGATGAACAGAGGCTCTGTTCAGAACCCCTATATCCGAATGAAGAGTTAGAAATGAGTCAGAGATATTTTATCCCAAGAACGAGGAAGCAGTGATGAGGCCATTGATTAAAACAGAGACCACCGAAAATGGCCAAGAAGGAGGGGTCCTGCAGGTGGTTACCCAAACGGTGCCATACGCAGCAGCCAGGATGGCAAACATCCAGGAGAAGCATAGCAGGTTAGCTCAAGGAACTGTGACATCTGTTTTCCTCCAGTTAGCCCATTGCTGCTCTTATGTTTTGGTCACGTTACTCTGACCAACTGTTACGACACGTCAGACATCCGATTACTTGCTGTCAGTTCTAATTCCTGCACACGTTATGGGTCCTTAGAGAGACAAAGTGTGTAGCAGGAGTCTCCCAGTCATATTTAAACACGGTTATTCCAGAGAAAGTGCTCTTCTGGTTTGGAAGTCTGGTTCATTTTGAAATCTCATGGTTTCGTGTACCAACAGCAGCATCCACCCTCACGCTTTGCATTTTGCTGTCTCTGAGTGCAAATAGCATATTTTGCAGGATGGAGAAGTCCCTGATAGCCCTTCAGGGAACTGATAGCATTGATATTGATGTTTAACTATTGGTACGACCTTTACTAATTTTGCATCCTTACTTAGACTCCCTCCTGTATTCACAGAGTTTACGGACAGTCCTTCAGAACATATTTCTTGAAGTTAAAATCTGTCAGAATGAAAATTCTGTCCAAAATTCCTATTAAAACATTTTCTGCTGATAAGCCTGGAGTATTAATGCCAATTCTACAATGCTTGCTGTGGCTTTTTATGTATGATCATGCAGGTGGTTTGGCAGAGCTGTCACCTAGAATTCCACCAGAAGATAAGGAATTTGCATGGCTGCTGTTGGCCTTCTGCAGCAGGGACTGAATTTGAGGTGCTTCCTGGATAGCTGGGGCTGCTCTGCTTCTCTGAGAGTCTGTGCAGGGAAGCTCTGGTTCCTAATAGTAAAGCTCTGTTTCTACTCCATTCCTCTCATGATTTTTAAGTAATATTTTTTTTCTATGAGGTGCAACTGAAGAACAACTGTACAGACTTTCCCAAGTTAAATTTGCTGCTTTAAGTTAACTTAATGTGCCATCGTAGTTTTTAATAACCTAAATGGAACAAATAAAGTGCTCTGCTCTTTATAGTGCTCTTTATATAACCTGGCTGACCTTAGGAAGAACTAATGAAACTTGGACTTCATAAGAGTATCAAATAGTTTTGATCCAATTTTCAAGATTTAGTTATCTGTATCATGACACAGTGCATTCAGACCTGAACAAACTTTTGGGAAGGCACAGATAAATTTAAGGGAGGAAACAAAGAGAATGTCTGGTGGGCAAATCAGCAGCTATTTGTTATTAAGCAGCTGCTCAGTCTCACTACAGAGCAGGTGAGTTGGTTTTTATGTACGTGCAAATCACTGTTGGCTGTCAAGAATGACGTGTGTGGCCAGTGGATTTAGCTGGTTTTAATTAGCTCTAAATGAATCTCAGAAGAACAAATAGCTAACACAATGCAGATTTCTGAAGATGAAGCCTTCTAAATAATGAGTTCATACTCTTGTCTTGCTAGAGATGAGTGAGTAATAGGTAAATACTGAGATGGAGCTGGACTCTGAAATATGGAATGAAACAAAGGGTTGTAAGGTATTCAGGGTGACTGCTTGTGTGGAACACCGTGCTTTAAACAACCCTAAAATCCAGGCTATGGTAGATGTATGATTTGTACTGAAAGATGCAATTTTGCTCTGGACATGGAAGAAGGCTGTGGTTTGCTTCCTGGTTGTGTTCTTCGGTGGACTCAGACACACTATCACCTTTTCCCGGTAACCACATATCTGCCCTCTTGACTCTGAAATTTCTCTCCTTTCATCCTGAGCGCACACCACATAAGCTACATTTTCTCTCTTGAATGTTTTATTTTTCTTCTCTTCTACCCAGCAGCCCCTTAAATGTATTAATTAATGGGGATTTTGAAATTCAATTTGGGCCGCTGACGCGGGAAGCGCAGGAGCTCGGTCTGGGCTATGAACCCCAGCTGAGGCCAAAGCCTGTTTAAGTCTCTCCTTACAACCCTTCTGTTCTGCTGCTAATCACCGTAAGAGGATTACCTTGAAGCAGGAGATGTTGGATACTACAGTCAAAGATGTTCGTATCAGTCTCTGGGCTTTTTTCATTCATGCGTTTGCAAACATAAACTGATTAAAAAAAAAAAAAAATAGGTGAACTGAGTCAAGGCAGTTTAGTCTTGCTTAGAATATATCTATCAAGAAGAGGAACTGTGGACCCAAAATTATGAACTGGTCTTAAATTGGATCCAAGTTGATGTTCCAGACTTTCTAAAAGCCAGAGCTATTTTTCCCATTGTCCTCTTGTGTTTGGAAGAGTATCTAATCGTACAGATGTTATTTGCTTCCTCATATGAAAAATAAGAAACCATATAATATTACCCTGCTTTTGCTGATTTCTGAATTGTACCTTCTGTGAAGATGCATTACTTCCACGGTCTCTTGGTGCAAGGAAGATAAGTCATAGCTATTTCTGTTCATGATTTCTGGAGCTCCTAGAGCAGAGCTTCAGCCTGACAACAGGGATTATTAAATATATCATCTTAAATATGGTATCATTAAATGCAAATACTCCGCCTCTTGCTTGGGAAGCAAGGTGGGAAGGCAGAGATATTCTCCCAGTACGTATCGTCTCTCCCCGAGGGATCAGCTATGGGCTGCCTTTAAGGCAAAGTGAAACGCTGGCTGTGCTGTGCTGCAGTGGAATTCAAAATTTATCTAGCAAGCACCCTCCTGGGCAGGCTGGGGCTGGGAGCATCCAGAGTGAACGTGATTGTGCCCCTGTGTGCAACTGAAGCTTAGGTGTGGTGACCAAACTCTGCTCAGTATACTTTGTTCGGTATAGCATCCTTACCAACGTGTCATCCGTGCATTGCATTTGTTCCCTGGTAAGTTTGTATGGACGAATTGGTTGTTTCAAAATGTAGTTAGGGTAAAATGTCTGCAAAACCAGAAGCGTTTGCTCTTCTTATCCACTGCAGCAATGCTTTTTTTTGTTTTGCTGATTGTGCTGTAGTTTAGCTAACACAATGGCCAATAAGATGCTGAATTAAAAGCCAAATGTAAGGATGGTGCGTGTGTGGGACATTAGAGGAAGCCTTGTATTTATCTTTGACTCAGTCTGAGTTTCCTGTGTTGACAACTATCGTTCTGGTAAAAATGTCTCTTCTCTTTCACTTAGCTCCCAGCCCATGACTCTGTGGGATTGTCTGTGTGATTGGAAATATGAGCCCGAGTCCCTCTTCTGTGGATTTTATGCATCTTGCCAAGAACAATATTGCAGAGATTATTAGCTTGTGTCTTACCAATTACCGTCTTGGATGGTTGTTTTGTCCAGACTCTGTCCCAGAGAACAGCTGCTACTATTTTTGTTCTTTTATTATTCCTATGTATTGAGCAACACAAAAGTGCCTCCAGTAGTGGTATGATGCTCCAGTAGAGCCATTTGCAGGTCTGTGGCTTCCTTACCATGTGATTGCTCATTTTCTACAGCTACTCCATCTGAATTTACCGTTTTGCTGGCATCTCAGTCACGGTGCAGCCGAATAACAAATTCTGAATTCTGTGTACAGTAAATGAAATAATGTATATCAGAGTTGAAAATATAGAGAATCAATTTTTTTTTTAAGTTTTTCTTTGCTTCTCTTGTGTAGGTAGTTGGAAAGGAAGGGTGGCTGACTTAGATAAGGATAGGCAGGGAGAGAAGGGGTGATACAACTCATTACGTAGCAGAGAACAGTATAGGAGCCCTTTTATGATCCCTTTCTGAAGCATCCAAGATTCAGGCTTTTAATGTGGTGTAGATACCATGCGAAAAAATTCTAATATTACCTGGCTTCTGTCCATGTGTGCCATCTTTACCATCAGCATTTATCTGCAGAAGATATAGCAGGTCTGTAAGTTATTTGATTTTATTAAGTTTGAGATAATTGAAAAATCCATCCATATACAATGAAATATTCAAGTATGTACTAAAATTCCACTATCTATGACACAGTGAGACTGTTCTTAAACACTTGTTCAGCTCAGTAAAGATTCACCTTCGCTTGAACTTTGTGCACAAGGGCAGCCTTGCAGCTCAGCTCTGCTGGAAAAGGTCAGAGAAAAGCAAAGGTGCCAGGGGGACATCTCACCATAGCTTTACCGATTCATTTAAATTTGGGTTCAGTTTTGTTTCAGTTACAGCCTCGTGGGCTGACATTTAACTGCAGCTTCATGCTTCCCACCTTGGCCCCAGATGTGCTTATGAGCGCTGGAGGATCCAATTCATGAAAACTTCTGACAGGCACCTGATGCCACTCCCTAATTGTATTCTTAATATCTTTCACGAATCGGAGAATGATGACAGGCTTTAAGAGCCTTACTGAAAAGGGGACAGAAATAAAAAAGAAAAAGAATACTAAAAATACCTATGGATAGAAATGAATATTATGACTATACATTTGTATAACTTTCTATTTGGCTTTCCTTGAACATAAATCAAGTTATATCACATCCAATGGGTTTCCACAACGTGGTTTGGAATTGTCAAAAACCACAGCTGTGGTTGGTTTTATATACAGTACGTTCGTTAGCTCCCCTACCTGTAGGACTCACAGTGGTAGAGCATTACTGCTCTGCGGAAGATGACGAGGAACAGAAGTGGTGATTGAACTGCAGTGACCAATTTCTGTTACCAAGTCACTCTTTGAGCTGTTATGTCCTGGATTCACACTCCAACCCATGGAATTAGAAAAATAATCACACAACATCGCTGAGGAGACAAGAAGTGTTATTCTGTTTTAGGGACTCCTGTTGCTGATGTTGCTCTCCATTTTGATCTAGCAGTACACACAGATGAGCCTGTGGTGTGGTGCTGAGAGGCCTTGGGCAGTGATCACATCCTCTGCTAAGTTTATGTGTGTTTATATGTTTATTTTGGAGGGTATTTTAACCACTGTTAACTGTAGAGACTAAACTTTACACATTGTCTCTTCACTGCTGCTATGCTCCTCAGCTCCCAGCACAATTAAAACTGTGAGTGCAGGAACCTGCATGGGGAACTTGTGCCTCCTGAGCACCTCAGTGCAGTTCCTCAAAGAAGCAGCAGGGAAATGATGGCTGTATTGCCTGAAGGTGATTCAATAAGAATTCAGTTTCCAGCTGACTGATGTTTTGCACCAGAGGTGGTGTCAGCCACCAAAAAAATCCACTGTCAGCTCTGTAGCCTCTTGCTACAAAGCAGGCAGAAGGGGTGCTATGGCAAATCCAGCAAACAAGTGAAGCCTGGGAGATGCTTATCCCAGGAGAGGATTTGTCAGCATGCATGGGAGTAAATAAAAATAGGAGAGATACTATAAGCTGAAATCAAGCCAATCTACAGAGCATTAATGGTGTTTGCTGCTAATTGCACTTGGGAGTGTGTCTGTTCAGGAAATCCCAAGGAACATCTCTTGTGCTGCCAGCAGAGAGGCACTGGGGGAGGACGTGGTGCCTAAAGGGAGAGCAGCAGAGCTCTGTGGAGGGGTGACTGGCCCTGTACAGGGCTGGGGAAAAACAGGCAATGATGGCTGAGCAGGCAGTGGAGCCTGGGTCATTCCTAACCTCAATGCTTCAGGACTTCTAAAATGCTGTGAGGGGAGGGAGCTTGGATTCTCCTCTTCTGGTACTGAGAGCAGAGGCTTGAGTGTAGCAGGGAACATCTCACTTGCCCAGTAATAGAAGGAATGTTTCTTACCAAACATCAGAAAATGAGAAGTCTCTACAACTGGATGTTTCCAAAGAAGTTCACTATGTGACGCTCCCTGTGAACTGTCAGTGTGCTCTGTGCTATCTCAACCATCCTGCATGTCCTGTAACTGTGAATTATACACCTCCGCTGAGATTTTTCTGATGTCCCCTAGGTATCCTAGAAGGCTTCTAGGGCCACTGGATGAGTATTTTTGTCCAAAATCATATTCTCACCCTTCAGTCTGGAAAGGTGTTGATGTAGGAAATGCATTTAAGAAATACATGAAGATTAGGAAGATGTTTCGTTTTCTTCCAACTCTTTCAAGCACCATCCTTTTTATTCCTCTTCTATACTACTTTATTGTCTTGTCTTTTCTTACTGGTTTTTACTGTTGTTTCGTTTCTGGCAATGGACCATCAGGAAAAACAGGCATTGTTTTTTTTGTGTCTTAGCAGTGGACAAGGCTGGGGACACTGAAGGTGGACCTCCACAGCCATGTGCTTGGCTTAGCTCCTGGCTGAGCTGTCACGCAGAGGAGTCAATTGCCTTCTGAATCAAATCTGTGCTGTCTCACTAGTGTATTAGCTGACAGTCGGCCAGAGCAATATGTTCTGTTTTGTTGAGATATTAATCATATTTTGAAGCAGCATTTCCTTGTGGTGGTTGTGGAGCGAGTGCAGCTTGGCAGTGCTGAAAGCTTTGCTTGTGCAACCACAGAGTTTCCATAATAGGGAATATTTCCATCATAATAGGTGCAAGAGTCTGGTTGTCTGTGTTGACAGGGTCCAAGCAAGCCTGTTTGTGTTTGCTGTCTCCTGTTACTGGGGTACGTGAGGGGCTGAGGGGAGTCAATTGTCCAGGGCACACCTCATTTTTCAAGTTTAAGATGAAATAATACGATTTCTTAGTGGCAACTAGCAGACAGTGTGATGCTGATAGTATGTGCCATAGGTTGCACAAGCTCTCCAAGAAAGGCAGCCTTTGGTGGAAGGAAGTGCCTCTTAGCTCTTGGGATTATGCTGGTCCTACTGTTTGCTCCCTTTCTTATGTTGTATGTGCTGTTAGACATGGGAAACTTGTTTTCAGATGATCTCTTTTGCAGAAAGTGGTGGACTATGCACAGTGGGGATCTTTGCGAATACTATTCTTTGGATAGTTTCTCTGCTCCTAGGGCATGTGGTCTTTGTCAGTAAGAAGGGCTTACTCTCAAACTGAAGAAGTATCAGCTGGAAGATCTGCAGAAAATGAGCTTCTGTATTTTAACTCATTTTTTTTCCTTTTAACCATACCATCCAAAGTAAATCACAAGCAAGAAAAGGCACTGACAATAGGCTGCCGTGCAGAGCAAGCAGCAGTGCAGGTGCTGCTGGCCAAGATGTCTTCCAAGGACCAGGCTCCAGCAGCTGGCACAGGTTCAGCTCCCTCCACATTTTCTCTGGTATTTATGTACAGAGCTGCAAACTCTCTGCTATCAAGCACCATACTCTGCAAAATGGATCTGAACAGGTGCGCTTACTGCACCCTGAGTGCTTCTTTCCACAGAAATACAGAGGAAAGACCAAGTCCCCTTTTAGGAAGCTAGCTGGAGAGAGAGGCTGATGCCATTCACCCTCATCCTAAAAATATTTGTCACCAAAGGGGAGTAGAAATGGGGGCTCTCATCCCAAACAGGCAACCAGTGCATTTGGCTTAGGTAGTTCCCCTGCCTCAAAACCCAAACATGTTCTCTTCTTCTCCTCTCCTTGCCATGATCTATAATGTTCAGCTGCCTTGATGGGCGTTGCAAGGCATCGTTTCTTCATATGTTTGATGACAACTATTTTAAAGCCCTAGTTATTTG
This sequence comes from Numida meleagris, assembly GCF_002078875.1. NCBI lineage: Eukaryota > Metazoa > Chordata > Aves > Galliformes > Numididae > Numida > Numida meleagris. The sequence goes on along the minus strand of NC_034414.1, from coordinate 10,438,812 downwards.
AATAACTGTACCTTATTTGTACTTGCTGACTGAAGACAGTCATCATGAAATATTGCATTCATCTGGAACTTGGATCTCGTCTCCTGGAGCCTGCACTGTGAAAAATGCGGTCTGTGTCTTTGGCAGCTTGGTGGGCTAGCAGAGCCAGCCCAGCACTCAGCATATGTCACGGCTGTTGCTGATGCCGCTCAGCACTTCCTTGTCAGCAAACAGGCCTATGGAAACTGGACAATCCTTTTACTCGCCAGTCATCACAAAGCTTTGGTGAAGCCAATCCTGGGTGGTTTTCCTATACGTTCCTCCTGTTTTGGGGCTATTCTATGTGCAAGCCCCAGAGCTGCTGTTATTGGCAAGACTAAGTGTTAGCAGGAAGTGTTACTCCAAAGCGCTAAGTCATACAGCGCAGAGTGCCTGTGGCAAAAAATAGTTTTATGCAGACTGCAGTTACCGAAGGGAAGCTGAATTCCCTGAGGCTCTTGTAGGAGGGGGAATAAAAAGCTTTTTTGTACAACTATGTCACATTTATGCAGTCGTGCCAAAGCGTGATGGTGTGCCGCTTCTGCCTTTTGGAGGCCTCTAGGTTGATTAACTGCTGCTCTTTTGAGGACAAGGTATGTGGAAGATGCAGCGATTGATGACATAGCGGGCCTCCCTCTCAGTTCTGCAGGCCAAACCTTCATGAGCAAAAAGGAGAAGGCTGCTAGCATGGTGGTGATGTTTCTTCCTGAGACCTGTCGTATCCAGAACATTTTGCTCTGCACAAATATTCTAAAAGAGAAAGCATGCTGGAAGTCATACTGAATGGAGAGAAAGTTCTTCATGAAGCAACAGTGAGCTTCTTCCCACATTGCATCAGTGATGTCCCCCAAAAATCTGTCACGGTATAAGCAAAGGATGCTGTGTACAAACCACTAAAGGTCTCTGTGTGGATATGTTACATGGATATTTATTATGCTGAGATACAATTGCTTTCCTGGACAAACATTTCAAAATATTTTTCTTTCCTTATGTGGAGTAGCCATACTCATTTTTATCTGGGATGGACAAAAGCAAAGTATCTGTCTTTGCTTAGCAAACAGATCTTCCGGCGGAAGCTTTTACCTTCTTAACTTGCAGTTTTGGGGGGCAGCTCTCCATGCCTGGCAGCTGTTCTGCTGCACAGCAGTGCTGTTCAGTGCATCCCAGGCATGGCCACAGGCGGTTGCCCTGACAATTCGCTGCCGATGAATCAGAGTTGTTGCCTAGGCAACTGCCTTCAGCTCTAACTGGAAAATGATGAGTTAAGGCCATGTCTTAAAACTCCAAGGGTGCTCTCATCACACTGAAGGCTCTTCTAAGCCTTAATCTTTACATGCATGCGCTGGGAAGATGCAGGCTGAGGACAGGAGGGGAAATGCAGCATCGCTGGAAAACAACAGGTGATGCAGTAAGGCAAACTCTAAAGTGAAAATTTCTGCTCTGCCGGACACAGCAACCTATTATAAATTCAGGCAGTACGTGGTTACTTGATGGAGAGGAGAATGTTGAGGAACAGCCAAGCCTGACTGATGGCTGTCTGCTACCCTAGAGATCTGTCACCATATTTCTCAAGAAGAAAACAAAACAAAAAAATGTTTCTTGCTTTTTGTTATACACATGTAGTGCACTATGCATGTACGTGCTTAACAGCAGTTGAGTATCAGGCTGCAGCCATAGTCTTGGAGCCATCTGGGTGTAAGAGCAGAAGACTTCACAACCTCTCCGGGCAGTCTGTTCCAGTGCTCTGTCACCATCACAGCAAAAAAGTTCTTCTGCATGTTAGAATGGAACTTTCTGAGTTCTAGTTTTTGCCCACTGCCCCTTGTTCTAGTGCTGCATGTCTCCAAAAAGAGTCCCAGATCTATCTCTTGTATCTATGGCTGTGGTGTCAGTCCCCTACTGATGTAGCAGAGGGGACTACTAGAGATTGTAGTGGGGAAGTTAAGGATAATGGTGTAAAATGGAGGTGCTAGGGCAGAGAAGCTGGTTGAAGTCAGAGCAGGAGGAACTCCAAGATTAACTTTTAGAAAGACTTCCTATCTGTCAGCAAGGAATCTCCTGGACCAAAAAATAGGTGTGTAATGAGAGGTATTCCATAAAGCAAACATTATGTGATGAATTCAACAGAAAATATTTTGTGTGTTGGAAAGAAGGATTTGATGCACAGGGACTCAAATAAAGGAACTGTTACTTTTTAAGAAGCTGAGCTGGCAATTGAGTGGAAATCATAAGCTTTCACCATGTTCTGTCTCAATAAGTACGAAGTATCTGTCTGTATCTATGTCTGTCCTCTCCATTTGTGTTGAAAATCTGAGCGGCAGACAGAAGCTGTGTAGTTTAAGCCTGAAAAGAGAGTAATAACAATTTAAAAATGGCCGGTCTTTGGGAATATAAGATAAGTAGAAGGTTTTTGGTTTTGTTTTCCAGCAGAGCTGAGTCTGTTGCTTTTGTCTAGCTTTCCTTGGAAGTCTGGATTCTGCACATATGAGAGCTGCAGATACTAACGTAACTCCAGAATGAATTTGTCTGAAGTTTCCTCTCCTACAACGCCGACTTTTACAGACTGGTGTATGTAATACAAAATCTATCCGCTGCAAACCACAGCAATAAATTGCATGCTGCAGTGCAGACAGATGAAGAACTTTTTGTATAAACATACAGAAATGGTCACACGAGACCTCTGAGGGAGGAGAGCTTTTTGTTGCAGTGCTTCTGCTAGAGCCATCAACAACCTTGACAAGTCTCATTTCCTGCAGAAATTGTAATGTTTCCTGGGAATAGATTAATTACTGCTAGTAGTCTTGACAGAATGCTGTCAAAATGACTTGTTTTGATTTATATGGAATACAGAATGCAAGTCAAAATGACTTGATGGTGCTTGGAACAAGATTCTTTGGAGTCCTAAGTCCAATGTTTCCAATTCTTCTTTGAAATGAGTTCTTAGATAAACTGGAATTTCTGATATGGAAAATTGTTCCCAGTCAATTTCAACTCATAGTTTTCTTTCCTCTTCACATTATATGGTAACCGTATTTATCCCAGTTGCATACAAAAGAAAAAATATATTCTTAAAATGGTGATTGTTAATATTCTTCCTTATGCTTTGTAAAATATCTATATGAATTTACAGCTGGCCATATAGCTCTAGATTTCAAGCCTTACGTATACTAGATATTTGAATTGATGTTAAGGATTGATGAAATACTTGTATTTTTATCACATGTCAGGGACAGAAAGCATCACCCTTTTCTTGATTACATTTACTGAAACTCTGTGAGGCCCCTCCTAGGAATTTATGCTTGAGATGCCAAGGAAGGCTTTCATTCTACTTACCAGATGCACGAAATCCTAACCCTGTCATTTTTCTTTAGGAAAAATATGTGATGACAATCCTTCTAAAATGCACTGCTGACTGCTTCATTAGGAAAATGTAGCCAGCTGTGGCACAAATCCCAGCACGGCCATAGCTCCCTGTTGTATTGTACGAGGGCACATGCGATATGAAAGCAAAATAAGTGAGGGCTCCTTTATTGCACAGCATTATGGTTTCTTCCTGTCTTGGAAGAGTAGCATGGAGGTGTGTTGGCTCAGAGATCTGTGAGCTTAGATCACCTCGTGTGAAACGAAGATCACTTTAGAGGAAGGCTGTAAGATGCCTGCATATCAGAATTCCATATGTTTAAAAAAACATATGGAAAAAAAAGTTTACTTGGCATTTTGCAACAGTGTGTGTGTCCCCTGCAGACATGGACAAATATCACATTTTTAAAAAGACAAAGTGGAAAAGCAAATGCTTTGTCTCCTTGAATTGAGCCAAAGGAAGAGCAGTGCTTGCTCCCCTGGGACATTTTGTGATGATTTGCCTTAGGCTTCTGAGCAAAATCTACAGAAGCACCTGGCTGTTACTTTGTTTAAATTTTTCTAAATCTCCATGAGAAATAAGAATTATTTATGGCAGCATTTCAGTTTAACTGCAAACAAGATTTATTCAGCAGCTTACAGACACTTGCCTTTTTAGACTTGCTATATGTGGGATCTTTGCATCTGCGTAAATATCTCAATTTCTGTCTGTGGTCTGACTGTGAAGCTCACATACTGTGTGGAGACTTCTTGTAAGGGCAGCTAAAGAAGTCAAGCTCTTGTCTGTACAAATATATTTTAAAATATCACTGTGGCTCACAGAGGAGTACTGGAAGCATGACACAGTAGGTAGGTATTTGACCAACATTTTGCCTGATATTTAGCATGCGGGAGAATGTGTCTAAACTTGCTTTCCTGCCAGCATGGAATGCACAAGGGAGCTGTTTTGGACCACCTTTACAAATATCCTGAAACCACATTCTATACTAAGAATTACTAATGTTAGAGAAGAAAATGTGATGCCAATTGTCTGTTGGAAGACTTGAGATGCCATATCGAAATACTGTACTGAAATATCCGTATTTTGAATCTCTTGATGTCTTCAAGTCCTCCCATAGCGCTCTAGCTTAAAGCAGAAGTCATTTATTCTTCTAGTTGAAATAAACAGCACTTGACCAGATAGACAGAATGTGCTGCCTGGAAGTTTTAGCCGGACCATTTGCCACTCTTTCCAGAGTCTAGAGGCAGCTAAGGGTGCCAGTTAGAAAACAACCATGCAGCTCAGTGCACATACTTGTTTATGGGAATCCTATCTGTAAAGCTCAGTGAACTTCTGGCAAAGGGAAGGAAGGAAAAGCTTCTCTGTGGCCAAGAAGCGTCACTCTTCTTGTCAGCACTGAACCCATACCCTGGCATTTAGAAGGGTTGTGAGGTTACACTTGTTTTATTTGGGTCTCCTCTGTTCAAACAACACTCTGTCCAATCTTCAGCTCAAGAGGTTGAAGGGGAATTTCACTTCTCATTTGTTTCCCTTGGTGTTTTAAGACCATAATATTTGTATATAGGCATTTGTTTTCAAATAATTGAAAACAAATAATTGACTGATTTCATCTGTTGTTTGTTAAAAAATAAAAAAATAAAAACCCAGGGATAAGGAGCTTTTCTATTTCCTCCCATTTTTAGTGTCTTCTTAAGCCTCAAATTCATTTCTGATGCAAGAACTGGGAGATATCAAATGAAGCTGGTGGGACAACATGGTCAAAATAAGCAAAAGGAAGTAGGTTTTTGCACAGCAGGCAACAGATGTGTAACTCCTCGCCAAAGAAAGCTGTGGATGCCAAAGATTCAAGAGGACATTTGACTCAGAAAATGCCCTGAACTGAGAATCCTTGAAGGCTGGAAGAAGTAGGATACTTTTTTTTAAGGATTACAATGTTTTTCTCTGGGAGTCATCGTACTGCTTCTGAGGCAGACAGGATACTGAGCCAGGTGGGCCCTTGGTCTGGGGCTGCACAACTGTTGTGCTGTTCTCACTGTGTTTCCAACTTTGCGCTGTTAGTGTTTCCATGGCTTTTGTGGAAACAGAGAAACACCCCAGAGGAAGGTGCTTGTCAGCATTTGCTGATGTAATCCCTTTGAGGTGAGAGGAGCTCTATGAGTAAACGTAAAGTCATGTTCTAACCAAGTACATGAGGCAGTGAAATGACTTAGAGACCAATAAATGTGAATAGTATTCACACAGCAGTTTTCTTGCAGCAATCCAGACTTCAAGAAAACAAGTGTTGTTTCCCATAAAATTGCCACTGAAATTATTGTTGAAACTGTTGATAATCCTACCTGGGAATACGTGTGTAAAGAATAATACATAAATAAGTCAATTCTTCAGACGTGAAGAGCCACTAAATGTGTCAGAGATGGAGAAGAAACATGAAAGCTAGGGACAGCGAAAGATTCTGCAGTGCCAGGTAAAGCATCTCTGCTCTGGTTCCTTGTTTTTTGCTGTTGTTTGTTTGTATTTTGAAATCCTCCCATGTACTCTACTCCTACTGTCAGCCTTGAGCTCTTGTTGATAATTAATCACAAAGTGTGTTTGCTTACCAGAGAATGTAGTGGAGTCTCCTTCCCTGGAGATCTTCAATGGCGATCTGGATGTGGTCCTGGGCAACCTGCTCTTGGGCTCCTTGCTTGAGCAGGAGGTTGGACCAGATGGACTCCAGAGGTCCCTTCCAACCTCAGCCATTCAGTGATTCTGTGAGCTAGCAACTTTCTGCAGAAGCTGCTTTTCCACTAAGAAGTATATGTGCCCCCAGCTGTGGAAATCACATTGAGTGTGACATAAAAAAGAGGGGAATGTGTCACAGTGTGGGTAGTTTTGAGGGGAAAGACATTTGCTTTTTCAGATTGATCTCTTCAAGTATGGCCCTTAGAGGACCAAATCCTGGTCTCTTCAAAGGAGCAGGTATGATTTACGGCCTGGAATGGTGGAGAGCACTTTGAGAAGATGTTAGGATCTCCAGTGTTAAACACCAGCTAAAAGGCTGAATGTTGTCCAGCAGGATTGAGATGTGTTGATAGCAGTGGACAGAAAGAGAAACAGTGCTGGATGAAAAGTAGCTGGAAAAAGAAATAACACTTGACAGATCTTCTGGAGTCTAATATGTGGGGAACATATCAATCCATCATCAGAGAGCTCTTACATCAGCAGGGGGTGGGTGGGGAAGGGGTTGGGATGGAACCAAGACCCAAAACAGCAAAAAGATGGATTGTCTTGCTTTGTGTTTAAAAGCCAAGAGCAAAATAGTGTAATGTTTTCCTATTTGTTCTGCTGGTGCTGGTGTTCTTCAAGATGTTTCTCTTGCTTAGTAGGCAGGACAGTGGCAGTTCTGGGGCCTTTTCCTCTTGTGAGTGTGCTGCATCTTTGGCAGTGAGGATCTCTTGTGACATGGTGGCAGGTGAATGGGGAAGTTGGAGTTCTAAAACAGTGTGAGAAGTCATCCTGAGCCTCAGCTGCTCCGGTTTGGCACAGTGAGCTTTGCAGGGATTGCCACAGTTTATACCGTACGGATTGCATGCTGGCTGAACTGTATTTATTTTTAATCTGAAGGCAGTCAAACAGCGTTGCAGGTTGCCTGGAGAGGTTGTGGAGTCTCTGTCCTTGAAGTACTCAAAACTTGACAGAACATGGTCTTTGGCAACCTCCTGTAGCTGCCTCTGGTGGGCAGAGGGTGTTGGACTAGGTGATCTCCAGGGGTGCTACACGAACTCAGGAACCCAAGCTCAGCAGCAACATCTGAGCGGTAATATTTAGTATAGTATTACGCGTTATCCTTCAGCACATCTAAGAGTTGAAAAGTAGAATTATTTTGTACCTGTGTCTATCAGGTAAGGCTCTCAGGATAATGGCACACTAAGGAGCAGCTGGTTCACTCATCACCTCTGCTTCTGTTGTTTCAGCTCAAAAAATGTCTAATATTAACAAGTCTGCTATAGCAAACTGCTCCTAGCCAAGACTTAGATGCATTATTTTTAATAGTGCTCTTATCTGTGCTTTCATTATTTAACATTTTAATTCTATTCTGGGCAAGCTCTGGGATTAGATTTTGTTGCCCTCTGCACTATACGAACAGCCATGCTAAAAGATTTCTGCAACAGATCTGTCCTCTGGGGAGAGGAACAGAAAATAAGAACTGCAAATATATATGAGCACAGACAGCATTTGCATGTTCTGGTGGCTTCCTGGGAATATGAGAAAAACATCCGGATTTATTTCTTTTGTCTTTGTCATGGCACAGCTGTTTTATCAGAGACCAGTAAATGAACAGCCTGCTGAATCTTGGGCCATTTGTCTTTCAGCTCTTGTCTCTGATACAAGCAGGCAAAGAGCTAGCACAAGGAGCATGGTTCAGGCTTGATCCAGCAATGTGAATTTACCCTTCCATCTTTGCCACAGCTGTTGCAGGAGAGGTTACCTCCTACAGGAGGGCTGTAGGGTATTACTGTTGCAGAATCTCTGCCAGCAATTAGTTGAAATGCCTCTCTCTGGAACAGTTAGAGACAAAAGCCATGGGGCAAGCAGGATTACAGGTCAAGAAATCCTGCCTGTAGTAAGTGAGGCCATTTTCCTACTTGCTGTTAAGTTGACTAAAGCAAAAAGGCTAATTTTTGGAAGGCCACCGAGCCATGTAATGTTGCTTGATTTTGCTTTTACATTTCAGTGCTAATATTTGTTTGGTGAAGGTCCGTTTGCTGTTTTCAAATAACGCCTATATTTCAAATATATCAATGATTTGAGTAACTCACTTGTTACATTCAAGAAATTGAATAACTTCTGTATGATTAGTTCCAATAGCCTAGTCCCATGGCATTAAAAAAAAAAAATTTTAAAAAAACCTAATTTCTGAGTTGTCTTTACATGTTTCAGCAGCCAGTCCTCCTTTAATGCTCAGTGATTTCCTACGTGAGATTTGGAAATATTCTTGTGGTCAGAGGTATGTCTTTATGTACTTACATGGTAATACTGAGGAATCATCTGTCAAATGTGTCGGTTATGGATACCTAACTTACAAGTGGTTCTTATTACGTAAGACATTTTCAAGATAAGAAAGCACAAGAGACAATAGTATATGTTTGCTCCAAAGTAAACCCATGTTGGTACAGAACTTGGGCGCTGTAACCGTGTCTGGCAATAGACTTACAGTGTTGGTATGGTGCCAGTGAAAGGAAAAATTCAAGAGGCTCTTGGGCCTTTCCCATGGGGCTGCCTCCAAAATCAGCTCAGACGAAGACATCCTCTGCAGTTTCCGGGACCATCAGGTTCTTGAGTTTGGGTTTGTCACTTGTTTCTTTGCTGTTAGCTTTTATTTTATTTTAATGATTTTTCTACTGCTGAGTTTAGGCTTACATTCTGGGTGCTTTGAAAATAGATCCTTTGGAAAAAAGTAAGGTAAGATTTCTGTTGCCCTGTTGAGCTACCATGTTTGCACAGCAACAAAAGCTGCCAGGCTGTGGGGTACAGCAAGTGAGAAACCTAGCTGCACCAAGGTGAAGGAGAACGAGAGGCTAATCAGGCCTATGGGAGGATGAACAAACCCTTCTGGGGGCCAGGGGACCAGGGCAGAGCTTGCTGCTGTGCAGAAAGGCATTGTGTGCACTGAAACAAGGACTGGAAGTAAGGACAAGGGCGGGCAAGGTGAATGTTATTTGTAAGATTTTCTATTATATCTTTCCCTGTTGCTGCCTTCCCCACCTTCTTCTGTAGGCACATCTGACTACTTGAAGTCTGGATCTAAATGAGAAGGACAGGATGAAAGGATAGCTGCAATGAGTCATAAAATGGAGCAAGAGGAGCTGTACTCTAGTATTTTCCTGAAAAAGCTTATACAAATCATACCACAGCAGAGCTCCTGTACTCAGAACATGAACATAAGATGCTAGATAGTTTTTGTGGTTGTAAAGTCTTCTACACTTTAGCAGGTACCATCTTTCTTACTCCTTCCCTGTTCCTTCCCTACCCCTGTTATGGTGTTTGACTCTTTCATAAAAAACACATGCATTCCATGATGTAGCTTGAAAGAGTTTTTATAACTTGGCCAAAGTAATGTGAAAGCAGTTATGTCCATACAGAATACTGAAGCCAAATCCAGTTTTTGTTTTTGTGTTGCCACTCTTGAGCAATTTTATCTTGCCCATAATCTGTTTACCAAAGAGTCAGACAAATTCACCTGATGGAAACTTAGGCTCCTTTTTCTTGGTGGATGATACCAGATGAGCAGATGTTAGGGTCCTGGAACAGTACCATTCAAAGGAAGTTGTAAATGCTGTTTCCCATCCATATATCAAAAGAAATGTGCTATGCTGACTTCAGAAAGGTCCTGTGGCCCACGTTCATGCATGTTTTAACTGTGGATATTCCTGCTTATATTATAGCCTTAATTGTGTTCAAAACAGAACCTTAGTGTGCTATGTAATGTACAGATACAGGAAAAAGGAGGGATGTTCTCGACTCATGGGGCATATACCAGAGGCAAGTCCATAACAAAAGATCGATATCTGTAGGCTGGTAGTGGCACTGATCTGTGGCTAGGCTGTTGAGAGACAAGTCCAAGGGAAAGAGAAGCAGAAGTCTGAAGGATTGCTACCTAGAGGTAGGTGGTGGGAAAGAACCTGAGGAGTCCTCTGAAGGGTGTAATACAGGAGTGTTTAGAAACAAAAACAGTAACAGCAGCCAAGACCACAAACATGTCAGTGTCGATAGTGTTGATGACAACCATGGGATCAATTAAGATGAAAGATGAAGTGAGATGGAGATTAAGTAAGTGTTTTGGCGGTCGGACAAGTATGAAGGTATGAGATATTTTTGTTAGAGATCTACTGAAAAAACTAAAAGCTGTAATGTAGAGATGAGTGTGAATTTGAAATAACCATCTCTTCAGAGAACCAGTGTGCTCAGTATTTTTCATTAAATTCATGCTGAAGTGTCTTTCAGATTTAGGAATCAATGATGAAATTAGCAATACTAACACTTTAATTTTCTGGGAACACATTTTGTGTTGGAAAAAAAAAAGAGGGGAAAATAAAGAATAATTACTCAGTTGCTCAGATTTTTAGAAACACAATCAGTACTGTAAGTATATTTTCCCCCCTAATAGGAGAATGACTAAAAATTTGTATTTTAAATATAAATTACATATTTATATTACATTTGTATTCAATTTGTATTTGTGATATTATTGGTCCTAAAGATCGGAGGATTTTTTTGGTTAAGATTTTGTGATATTGTTATCCAAAAACAGCCTTTGAAATTAAAAGATTGGAGAACATTTGTTGTATCACTAGTGATCTGAGAGTTATTTTAAAGGATACACCAAAAGTTAAGGGTTTTTTATTTAGTGATGTAGATATGTACATGTATTCTCATGGAAGTGATCTTGATGTCAAATGACGATTCTTGATGTACAATTTAGGTTCTCAGCCACCTGAGAGCAAAGCTCTAATTCTCACATGTTAGTTCTGGCAGCTGAGAGCCTTGCACCAAGTGAGCAAGCAGAGGGGACTGGGAAGGCTCTTCTAGCTGACGGGAAATCAGTGAAGCATGTGGAACCAGACAATCAAAACTAATAAATGCAATGTTTCCATAAGGATAAAGTGGGTAGGTACCCTAGGCTAGTGTGTCCCAAGAGCACACAGAGGCGTGGACATTGTTATGAGCAGAAAAGACTGGTTCTTGAATGGCCATCCGTGCTTCTTTTCTGATGGTAATATCCCTGCGTGTCTTGCACAGTTTAGCTCAAATAATTACCCATATGAAATAGCAAACTGTATATCTGCATTTTTACATCAGCTCAGAAAGCTTAAACACAGACAACTTCATGAGTAAAGCAACACTCTGCTTAGTTCTATTTGAGACTGTGCAGTGTTTTCACCTACCAATGGATCAGTGGTTGTCTATCATCAGTGAAATATAGCTTGCTTTCTTCATATGAGGAATAGTGTGTGCTGTGTGTGCTACTTCATTTACATAAAGCATCATGGACAGCTATGGAAATGACCTTTTTTTTGTTGCAAAGGAACTATTTTTTGGTCAAGTTCAATAAATCTAGTCTGATAAAGTCACTAACTACTTGAATTTGATAGTAAAGAGAATTATACAAATTCAACAGTAAAGTTATCTGGTTTTTGTTTTGTTCTTCTTAGCTATAAAGCTTACATGCACTAGACATTCCCTAGTAGACTGAAACATGAGGAACTGAAACTTATCTGTCCATGCTCAAAGCAAGGGATCAATACAGATACCATAATTTCTGAACTATAGCTGATATCAGCAGGCATGTGATTGAAATAGGCTTCAGTGTTGTAGCAAGAAAAGATATCAGCCTAACTCACCACAGCAATTGCATGTGTCCTAACCTGGTAGACCCTAAAGCATATGATTTTGAGTGCTCATAAATAAGGATCAAAAGACACAAAATGCCTAAATGTTATTGATCTTGGTTAAGCAAACAGCAATTAGTTTTCTAATACATTGCAGCTCTGGTTTCAATGTTTTCTAGATAAATGACAGTATGTATCAGCTGAGCAGGTCTCTTCAGATTATTTGTAGAAGCATAGATATTTATTGCAGGGCTACTCTGTGATCAAATGCTCTTAGAATAGACTGTGCTCCACCATATTCCTTAAGCTGGTCACAGCTAAACTAGTCAAGGAGAGTTCTGACTGTTTGTTAGGAAGTAGTCATTCTTTAGATCAAGAGGAAGAAAAAATATATATATATAAAATGTAATCTGTTGCATTCTGTGACTTGGAAAACTCCAATTGTGTATTTAGGCAATACTTCAGTGTTTTGTTTTGTAGCTTTTTGTTTTTTTGTTTGTTTTCTAATTGTTTACTGGAGGAATATCTCTCCTTTAAGAATCCCTTTATTTAGCTGTGGTGTCATTATGTGGCACTTTATGGATTCTGGTGACTCTGGGAGCTGGCTCATAGGCCCTCCCGGGCAGTGCTCTTGCAGGGTTCTGTCTTCAATTACCTGCCCAAAAGTGTGACAGCGGGAGAATCCATCTTCACTGCACCTGGTGGAAAGAAAGATTGGAGGTGGCTGTTGCCTTGTCCATATTGCTAACTGAACAGAGAGGATGGGTGCAGGATGAGACAAAGTTGAATATATTGGCAACTGAGGAGAAAATGGGATTTGGTATTTCATACCTGAGCTTTTCTGGCATGGGAGTTCCCATGGACCGTGCAGAGGGATGGAGTAAGGAATGGGATTAAAGAGAACAGGAAGAGGAAGAGAGATGCAGATAGGCAGGAGGACTGACCTGGAGTATAGCGGGAGGGTCTGGAGCAAATACCCACACAGGCAGAAAGCCATTCAAAACTACTTTCTTACAGATATTCTTTGGCATCATCTTAGTAATGTGTTCTGTGTTTTGTTTTGTTTTTGTTCCAGTGCAGAAGCCTGTTGTACTGCCTGTTAAACCACCTGCTGCCACTGGTTAAGCTTTCTTGCTGCAAAATTGTAAATGGGAATTAGATCCCTCTGAAACAGTGGTGTATGGGAGTCTGCAGCTTGAATACTACTGAAATGTCACTTAAAATTCTCATAACAAAATAATCCCCTGGACGAGATGGTCAAAATGTCTTTCAGCTTTGTGTATCTTCTTTGGGTTGTTTGTTTGTTTGCTTTCTATCTATCTTTAAAAATCATTATTTCATAGCAAAGAGCTGCCCAGTGCAGACGTCAGCACACTGTGGCTATCTTCTTAGATGTAAACCTTTATAAATAGGAGGGGTATTTTTTTATAAAGTTTTCTAGTTTTTTCTCTTAAAAATCCAAATTCATTTATTATTTCCTGATGTTAGAATAAAATTTCAGTATTACAGGTTGACAGTTGGAGCTCAACACAATACAACTATCTCAAGAGACTGAAATTCATTTTCCCTTAGTTGTTTCATTTAGGAAACAAATGCAGTCTAGGTTGTGAGCTTATTTGGATTTTTAATATTATACATATCTCAAAAGATCTGAAATTATATCTTCATCATAGATTTCAGTACTTAACAACTCTTCTGTTTTATGTTCTGTAAGCATTGGTGGTGTTTTTCTTCAAATAGAGTCGCAACTTCAATGGACTTACAGTGCTTGCTGTTCTTAGCCTTCTATGCCAAATAAGGTAATTGAAATTCTTCCTTCCTCCTTTAGTCTGAATATGTTTTCATTAGAACAAGTGCATGTTCTGTTAAGATTATTATCGCAAACATGTTTAGAGGTATTGATTTGATCTGGATAATCATGGCTGATTACAATCTTCACGTCCTCTGTAAACATAACTGGTGCTTATTTTCTCACTGTGAGAGAAAAAAGTCTTTTGAAATTAAGATCTAATTGGAGTTAGAGTGTGGTCCAGTTGCCTTACACTTTGTGTAACCAGATGCAGTGTGTGAAATGGCCTTCACAGTGGTCTAAGTCACTGCAGAAGGTAAGAAACCATTCAAATAACATCTTATAATTCCCAATCATTTTCTGCATAAAATTTCTCTGTGAACTACACAGACAACAGGAAAAAGAATGCCAGATACATGGGGAAGCTACTTTATCCAAAATGCAAGTGCACATGCTCAAAGGAAGCCAAGCTTGCTTGAGGGAAGAAAATAAATTTTCTCCCTGGTGGGCACAACAGATGAAATGTTTATTTAGGCAAGTGAAACTTAGGCTGGCCGTGTACTTTTTAACAACCTCTCTCTGAAGAACCTTGGGAACAATGCCTGGAAAGAAATTGAAAGGTGCGATAAATAAAATGTTCAAGATGGAAGGGGAACAGGTGTTTTTTCTCTCTTGGTAATTCTTAATTATCATTTTCAAGGCTGTAGAAGGTAGGATTTGTTTTGTTTTTCTCTTTATATCTTGGGGAATTTTAGGGCATGGTAAACAATGGGTTTTCCATTCCAGTAAGCAAGCTGTTCTGGGCTCTCAAGGCATAGCTTTTAGCCCATTAGAGTAAATCCTGCTGTAGTGATGGATGCTGCAACCACCCTACACTGCTGACAATCTGGTGTTTCTCCTTGCTTAATTAGTTAGTGAAATCAGCTTGAAAGGCAGCAGTTGCCTTGACAGAAGCACTGAGAGGGGTTAGATCTAATGTGTTGAGTTTTTTTCATTCAGTGATAGTTTGGTTCCCAGGAGATGACAGTCAGCTGAGGCCTGACGCGAAGGGGATGGAAGAAGGAAAGAGCATTTGGCCAAGAGAGGAGGGAAATGCCTTGCAGTAAAGAGCTAACAGTATTTGACATATGCTTACCAACCATAGGGTGGTCTTTCAAGAGTCTGAGCTGGGCAAATTGAGCTCTGTGTCTGCCTTCCCCCAGCATACAAAGAAGCTATCAGATACTGCTACAAGTATGTAAGAAGTACTATGAGTATTTTAAGTATGGTCAGGGTGCTGGATCAGATGTGGGCTAACCAGTTCCTGAGGGATTCTGAGACAATACAGGGGTAACTGGGAGCCACAGTTACAGCAGAACCAAGAAAAGCAGACTTGAAAAACAAACATTTTATATGGATACTTCCTTTATAATAAAACTCAACTCACCATTAGTAATTCTTATGCTTCCTTTCCTCAGCAGATGAAAGCTTATCTGAGGGGCTATCTGTGGTGCCAGTTCATGTATCCCAAGCTGTCCAATCTCCTCCCTTCAGGCCAAACACCAGATGTTCTCTTGGATACTGGAAATAAGGGAGTAGATTAAAAACATATAACTGGGGGAAATTAGTGAACTGTTCTTGACCTGGGACTTCACTCTGCTCCTGTGCAATCTTCTTGTGCTTTTTATTATGGCCAGCAAGTCCCCTGCAGCTCAGATGTGAAGAGTTCTGTTTTATTCCTAAATTGATATATACATATATATATATTTTGTATTTAGTGGAAGCTTTATAAAATTAATTTCAAATCTGTAAGTTCATTTCTTCCTGTATAAGCTGATTGAAAGTAAACAAAGCTTCAACCTAAAGCTACCTCTTCTGTATTTTTCACAAATTTGACTCATAATCTTATGCTTGGATGTTACAGACCACAGGCTGACATTGATGTCAGTCTTTGGCAGTGTAAAACTTCTGCATATGTACAAAAATCCTCACTGTAAAGAACTTCCCTGCAGAACTCTTTAAGCCTGGCCTGCTTATGCCTTGGAGGGGTTCACAGGAACAGTACTCCCTTCTCCCATATCTAACAATTATCCCAAATATCCAATATTTTTTTCTGGAGGGCTTTGTGTTATAGAAATACCAAACTACTTTGAAGCCCTCTTTCCTACAGAATCCGAAAAAAAGCGATTTTTGCTCAGTAGTGAGGTCATTGAGGGCTACCACCCTTCATGACAGTAGAAGGTGCTAAAGGTGATAGAAAAAACCTGTACAAAATCTGTGGACACATCGTGTTACATTATAGAGCACTCATGGATTCATTTTCTTTTGCTTTTAGCTAGTAAAAATTCAGGAACGGAACAGTAATTATTTGTAAGTGGTGTTTCTGTGGGCACTGTGCTTCTAAAGCATAGTAAAATGAAGACTTCCCAGCTTTCATCTCTAGCTTTTACAGAGATATGTTACATATATGTGTTTTGGTAGACTTAAATCCTAATGCTAGATGGAACTATAAAATCTGGGAAAAGTCTTGATCAGCATGATGAAGAGAAGAAAATGAGCTATTGCTAAGTGTACGCATTGTTCACGTGCGGACAGAAGCCTCCTCTGATGTGTTTATTCAAAAGTAAATTTAAATGGGCATTGGTAGTAGTTGTGCTGTGGTTTGAAATGGTCTATTAATAGTTAGATATACAATTTTTTTTCTTAAATTTGAACGGAACTTCTATTTTGCAGGTACTACCTAGAATTTTGGGGGTTTTGCTATGGAGACTTTTCCTTGCACTGAAATATGTCTGCCATGTATTTTGGTTTTGTTTTGTGAATGGCTTTCAGTATGATAAACAAAAACCTTTGCATGACATTGAAGAAGGAAAAAAAAGCTCTTAGACTTTAGATTATGAAAACACTTCAGAAAGCTGTGAATAATAGGAAATAATGTGACATTTCTAGTTGAGGTTCACTGTTATTGCAAGGTGCGAGACTTGTAACGGCAGTTAAGCAACTTTATCAGAGAAGGGTGCAGAAATTTCCGTTGGGAGCTGCACCATAATGTCCTCGGCAATAAAGAAATTCCACTTTGTTGCCAGGATGGCGTTTCAGTAGTACCAGCTGTCAGTGTAGCCTCCAAAAGGAGAGAAACATCGCCATCTTGAGGTTGCTGGTCTGGACGCTGACATGTAATGAGAAAAGTGTTCAGCTACAACTAATTAAAAATCAAGTCTTCAGCTCTGCTTGAAAGGTGCTCATAGAGCACAAAGATGAAGTTATTGCAACAGAGGGAACTTAATTTTCTCATGATGTGCCCGTTTCCTCTTCTAAAGAAAAAAAAAGAATTATGGAAAGTATTCGTTGCACTGTCAGAACCCTATTAAAATAGTAGGCAAACTTTTGTCATACACTTTTAGAAGGAAAAAAGTCCACGTGCTGTATTAGCTATATAGCTTAATTCTAAGATGGCCCTAACTGCAGCTAGTCATGCAAAAATTCTGCATTAGTATTTACAGTATAACACTACAGGATGTTCAAGTACTTAACAGTCCTTAATGTGTGATTTTGTGTGTTTTGACAGTACAAGTTGATTCTCTTTTGATTGGGACTGTGTGCAAATCCTACTGCACCAAGGGCCACTTAGAAAAGAAAATCAACCAACCAATAAAACAACAAAATAACCCCACTCCCTCACTTTGTTATGATTCTGTTTTCCTCACCCTGATGCAGCCATATAAAACAGAGATTATTTTCTAAAGTCTAAACTGAGAGGAACAGAGGAATGTAATGTGGTTTTATACGTATTCCTAGCAGAAATATATATAGGGGTCAGTGCTGATCTTGGAGACATGGGTTAGTGGGCATAGTGGGGATGGGTTGATGGTTGGACTAGATGATCTTGGTGTTTTTTTCCAACCATAATGATATTATGATTCTATGATAATGCCAAATACACCCCAAAAACAGCCTCGCTGTGTAGATGCTAATAATGGTAATGGGCAGTCCCTACAGACCAGCTGGGGAAGGAGGGGTATATTCATACTGCACTGTACTGGTTCTCCAAGAGTCTTCACTGCAGGTCTCTGAATACTGAGTAAGTGCCAACAGAACACCTTTCAAAATCACCTCTGCTATGCTGGTGAAGGTTGCTTACATTATATGGTATCACATTACTTTGAGAAAAATTGTATTTCTGTAGTTACGGTGGTGGGCATACCTTGTACTGTGTTTAGTTATGAACTAAATTACAGAAATTGCATCTGAGCTCTGAAACATAGTATATGGAATGAATTTGTGGAAATACAGGAATTGTAGTGGATTTTATAATGCCCTGTGTTCTACATCCCTCAGACTTCTACATGTTAACTACGGAGATTCATATACTTTTAATGGAGATCGTATTTCTCCCACTCAGTATACTTATTTCTGTATTTTTGTTTTCTGTTTTTTTTTCTGTTTGTTTTTAATACATGGGGCAGCAGAAGTTGGTCTAGTTCACTAGTTTTTCTGAAGCAGTCAGTAGAAGATGCAAAGGGAAAAGTTAAAGAAGTGGCCAAGAATATTTCACCATCCGTTTTTCTACTTCGAGAATCAGTTATGGCAAGTCTAATACTAAAAGACAACTGTTTATGTATATTTATGTATTTATCTATATTCATATATACAAGACTTTGTTGCTGGGTTAAAGAAAAAGCTCAGCCATGCCAAGAATCAACCTCCTGGCAGATAATTCAAAGAAAAAATATATTTGCCGGATGGCAGCACAAACACAGAAAAAACAACCATCAAATATACCAGTGAAATACCCATCCTCATAACTGGAGCTGTTATGAGCCTAGAAGAGAAGGTAATAAGCCCTTAAAATGTGATCAAGCCTGACAAGGGAAAGAAAGAAACCATGGATCTGCTCCTTCTCTCTGGCATTGCTGGTCACACGCTAGCCTGGCACGTGCTTTATGGCAGGTGACTGTAAATGTGACTATCCACCTTCCAGCTGAAGACTGCTGACTGGGTGTGGCTCTGGGGTGCACTGGAAATTCCTCATCATCCAGTGGTGGTGTTCTCGTTATTTCAAAGTATGTGATGTGAGCATCGGAAGACAGAATGGAGACACTTCAAAGAGAGATGTCTTTCGAGATTGTCACCCCAGATATGATGACAGATGTGTGACTGTCTGAAAAGATGCGTAGCTAAGATTACAGCCAAGTGTGTGCAGATGGGACCCATTTTTCCTTCCTAGAAACCAGAGTGAAAGACAACCATTTTGTGGGAATGACTTCATAGAAGTCTATTTTAATTTGTAGGAAAATAAATTCAATGAGAAGAAGGATGTGGCCCCTTGGTTACACGCATGTTTTTGCTTTATTTGCTTTCAGAGGAAGTCGTGAGACTGCAACTGTCCCTGGACTGGACCCTCTAGGTGGCAAATGTTGTGATTTACTGTGACACTGCAGTACTGACAATTCTAAGTACATCACCAGTAGAGGTTTTTAGAAAACCTGAAATTAAAAATTAATTTGAGTATTTACTTTTTTTTCCATGACTTCCAAGCATTTCAGAGGTAATGGGTTTCCATCTTTCTTCCATAAACCTGGCAGCAGCAGGCCTGTGTAGGAAAGCGGATCTTCTTAACCAGAGGCTCTTCTTCAATAAAAGAGGTAAAGTGTCCTGAGAATCTCAATATGTTATTACTCACGCTTGCGACTTTTCAGCCTATTGCTTACCCTTCAGAGGAAGAAAAGCATGCTCCCCATGTGTCAGACCAGCTCTGCTCCAGTCAAAGCCGATTGTGCTTTTAAACGTGGAATCATAAGGGGCTGATCAGAGATTGGTCTTAAGTTTGTGCTCTGCATCTGACTTCAGGACCATCGTGGTGAAATCCTTTAAACATTTGATCTGGGCTCAGCAGGGAACAAGAAATAATTTCATTAATGAGCAGTGAGGTTTTTCTGAAGCCATTTTGGTACTTCCACAGCTTGTGCCTTGGTGTTATGGTTTTATGATTTTTGGTTATTGGTATTCCACATCATAACATCATGTAGCGTACTGGGAGTTAAAGAGTTAATGCTCCAGTTCTGTGGATAGTTCTGGGTACCTGGTCCTCAGAAGAACTACATTTCCCGGGGGACTTTGCTGCTCTGTTACCATTTTCGTTCAGAGGGAAAGCTAAAACTGTTTGCATATCACGAGACGCTCTCTTCTCTGCCCATCTCTCGTCCCAGCAGCATCGCGCTCCCCAGCTGTCTCACTGTTGGCACTAGAGCAAGGCCTACTTTAATTTTGGGCACTCTCTCTCATTGTATTGGATTTATTAGCTTAAATTGTAATTATATTGTATTATAGTGTGTTATTTTGCATTCCGATACCTTATTTAGTAAATTAGTTTCTTTCTTTTCAGATCATTGCCGCTGTTTTGTTTTTAGGCCCATCTCCCTACCCTTTTTCTCTTTTCCCTTTCCTGGGTCGTGGGTCTGTGGATCCCCTGCCCCATTAGTCACGGAACCGGGCCGAACCTGCCCATAAACCGCTGACACTTTGTTTGACTCCTGTCTTGTACTTCTAGTAAAGCAGGTAGTGCTAAGCTTTCCCTTCATGTTTGGAAAGATTTCCAGTGTGGGAGCGTTTTCCTCCCGATGGAAGCTAGAGGGAAATATGGCTTACTTACAAAAGTGAGAAACAGCTCATGGGAGCATCAGTTGTGCAACAAAGGTATGAGGGGAGGAAGAGAGCTGTGCGTGCAGTGCTATTGAGACTCTTTCCAAGCCACTGGTTTTGCGTTTTTGTTTATCCTGCCAAGTTATAGATCAAAGTACAGGCCTGAATGCACACATTAGGAAAAAGGAGTAGATAACTTCTACTTAATTATGTTACAGCCCGTTATTTCATTAAGACATAATTGTCGATTTCATTAGAGTTAATTATTGCATTTTTAATGCCGCTATCAAAGTGAACTATCTTAGCCACTTCTTAAAGTAGCATATCATCTTCTATTGTGTAACGGCTCGCGTGCTACAACATGCCTGAGATCAAGAGCTAGCTGTCTTTCTGAAAGACAGATATAACAGCACGCCATTGGGTTTGGTGCAGCACTTATTGGGCAGTTGCCCGGAGCCTCGCTCTTGGCAGGTCAAAATGGATATCCACAGCTCTCATATCTGATTGTGGTAAAACTTAGGTGTCTCTGTGTTTGTTTTTTCGTTTTTATTTTAATACTGCATTTTTTAAGGGAAGCTGCTTAGCTGCACTCATGGTATAAAACACTTGGGCAAGCAGCTCCTCGATCTGTTTTCGCAGATACTGAATTGCCTTGGTTTTGTGTTCCCAGAAGACATGTTGTGTCCCTTTTGCTTTAGGATAGCCCCTTGTCTGCGGCAGGGGGCAGATGTTCTGAAGTGCATGGCCTATACTGACAGCTGTCTCTGGGTCATCAGGTGGAATATGCAGTGATTTGCTTCTTTGCATCAGCATGGTTTTCTGAATGGTTAAAAAACAGTATAGAAATTAATGGAGGTGTAATTTTGGCAGGTCGGAGAATTATATGAAAAATCTATTTTACTTAAGAAGTGTGCTTTGCATTACTGTCTCTACTACAAAAGGCAGAATAACCTAGGTATTATCTTTGTTAGTCTACTGTCGTGCTACTGCTTCAGCTTCTTGGGGGGGAAAAGATGCCAAATAAGACTTAGAAGCCACTTAAATTTGTTCAGTAAGACTGCTCCTAGGGAAGGCTTTGATAAGAGCTGCTTAAGACTAAAATTAATTATTTTATCTCAGTAAAGGCTGGAATTTGCTTTTTGAGTGGCTTTTAGTGTCCATTTCCTTTTCAGCTGAGGAGAGGCAGTAGAGAGCAGATGGAAAATCCTTCTCTGAACTGAAAGAGCTAACACACGTTCCTGGGAAGATGCAGCTCATGTTGTGACATACATATTGCTTTCCCTGTTGATCGCTTTGGGCTCTTATTCCTGAAGTGTTTGCACCTCTGTGAGTTCCCTCCAGGCAGAGCTTGTGTGAGAGGGAGGGAGGCACTGCATGTCTGCCTGTGGCCTTCAGTGCACACAGAAGTCAGTAATCTCTCCTGCAGCGGAGACTGCAGCTGAGCCAGCTGCCACCCGGTACCTGCTTCAGCTCTACTGTTGCTGTGTGGGGAAGGCATCTGACAAGGTGTTAACAGAACTCTGGTTTACACAGCCAACTTAGCAAGGAGGAAGAAAGAACAGGCACCACACAGCTAATAAGCTCTCACGGAGGGTGGGCACTGGCTTTGGAAAAAGACTGAAGTAAGGCAGCATGGTTTTCTATGGCAGTGAGGTGGCCTGGCAGCCTGGTTTGGTGTCTGTGCAGAGCCCCAAGCATCAGCATAGCAGAGCAGAGAGCAGTTGTGCCTTGATGGATTGTTACAGAAGTCTAATACCAGCTACAGGGAGGCAAAGCTACCTCCTATTGGCAAGTCAGGAAGCCTGTAAGTACCTTCCAGATTAGGAAGCAGCAGTGGAGTAACAAGTAACATCTGTAATTGGCAGCGGTTGCCGTCATCCCAATCAGCCCTGACCTACCTGGCTGTGTGTTTTGCAGCATCTATTTGCATTTTGTGGTTCCCTTCCATCAGCGTGTCATTCATTACCAAGATCGTTCTGCCAGCAGCTGTGCGACGCCTGGGGATGCCAGTGTAAGAAGGAAAATGACATTTTGAGAAGGATGTCATTTCTTCTTCAACACTGCAAAACATCCGCCCATCTGTCACAAACGCTTGTCTTCTTTCCCAACACTCTGGCATCTCCGTATCACTCATACAGAGTGTATAGCTCAGCACAAGAGAATTTATCAAATTAGTGTTATCAATCAAGTGCCGGTTCGCATTACTTACAAGTGCCAGAACCACCTTCTTTTCACCTCTTACCATCAGGCTTGGGCTCTTAATTTAAGCTTATCCTAGAGAAAAGGCAAGTGGGGAGGGAGTGCTGAGGTGTCTCTGGAAGACAAATTGGATTTTTGTATCCTGAAGGAAATCTGCTGTCAGATCACAGCGTCAAAGATGGAACTCTTAAAGCCACACATTCCACTGTGCCCCAAATCCTCCTGCTGCTCCTTTTTTGTTTGAAACATCCTGGCAGCTTTGTTCTGTAGATGCTGATTCTTAGCGGAGAAGAGGCGCTGTGACTCACCTAAGTGGCTTTCAGGCAAGCAGCAAAACAAATAATCTTCATGCCATTGATTCTGGAAATCATGCTCAGCCCCAAGTTTCCAGTAAAACACTAGCTGTGGTTTTACTTAACACCCTGGGGGCTGACCTGTGCTTTTCAATGTCACCGTGCCATTTAAAAACAGTACTTGAAAAGCCATTCAGTTAACCATTGTGAAACATGCTCTTTGACTATAATGAAGTGTCAGGTGCACGGTAATTAATAACATGCTGCAAAGTTCTTGCTGTGTGAAAATACTGTACGGGGTGTACCTATCTTACCGGAACTACTTTCAGTTCAGATTGACCTGAAATTTTGGTTCATTAAGCTGTCAGCAACTCACAACAACTATAACGAGGAGAACACATTGATTGGTAGCTTCAGAAGCTGCAGGAATGTGTACAAGAAGCTGCATTCGTCTCTGTGAACAGGAGCTGGCTGTGAATGCTGGGCTTGCTTTTGAAATGTTTGTTTACATATTACTGCCATATTGATCTTTTGGAAAATTCAGAAGTCCAACTCACAATATTGCAGCAATCCATGTTAGAAAATGAACGTTAGCACATCATTAAATATATGTAAATCTGAAACAGAGCAAAGCCCAGTGAAAAGCCAATCCAGTTTAATGTAGAATATTAAACATTTCGTATATAAATTGGTATTTGTGGAGTTATTTGGAATTATTTCATTATTCCATTGTGCTATTTAAGAATCACAATGTGCTGTTTTATCTGTTAATTATTTTGTTTTCTCAGATTTTTCTATTGATGCCTTCCATCCATCCTCTTATGGCCATCTTCAGAAGTATCTCAGTCTTTGAGGCAAGGATTTGATTTCCTTTACTGGGAATTTATATGTCTTGGGTGTCTGAGTACCAATGCTGAGTTAGAAATCAGCCTTAAGAACGCTGGAGAAAATTAATTCTCCTTGTGTCTCAGTCAGTCGCCTTGAACGCCAACTTCCAGAAGTAAGATAGCATTTGTCGTTCTGAGAGTTCTGCTGTTCTGTCAGTGAGATAAGATGAAATCTCAGATTGGTAAGTCACGCGCAAAGCTTATCAGGCAGTTCAGTGGGTGTACTTTAGTTTTAGAGGGCTGTGAAAGGTGGGAACCAAATCCAGGTGCCTTTTTTGTTTTTCATCTGGCCACTCCTTGAGAAGAGACAAAATTGAAATGCCAACTGTTAAGGAAGAAGGTAGCCCTTCTTTAGTCACTAGTGGCAAAAATACTTTAAACTTGTTAATTTTAAACAAAGCTAATTATTTATTTGAGTCACCATTCCTGGAGGTTTTCAAGAAAAGGGCAGATGTGGCAGTTGGGTTAGTGGGCATGGTGAAGATGTCATCTTCATTATCACACTGTGAGACTCTCTCAGCACTGAATGAAGCAAATTATAAAATATTCTACAGGATAATGGTATTTGTGATTTTTCTGCCTGGCCTCATTTGTCGTGATGAGAACAGTGGTTTAGTCTGAAGGACCTCGTGGTACAGGACCAATATCATTTTGACATCTCATGTGCCTAAGCCCTATGAACAGGGGGAGAAAAAAAAGCTGCCTCTAAATTTATTTTGTTCCCAGATTGTTGTCATGAAAACTTTGAAAGGGGAAAATTCTCTTTCTCTACCATTGGTATTGTGACTGTTCGGAAGTCCTTATACTCACTCCTTTTCATGTGGGCGCCTCCATCAACCACCAGAGGCACCATCTCTCATATGATTCTTAGGAGATTATCATCTTACTTCTGTTTTCCCTTTTGCATCCTGCTGGCCCACATGTAGGACTATATCTGATTATTTCTAACGGGAAAGGTACTCTAGCTATCACAAAGCTGTAAGCTTTGCTTTTCCTTCAAAGCTCTGCCTTTCTTCCTGCCAGCCATCAGGCCTCCGTGTTCAAAGAGCGGTAAAAGAGACTTTCAGCCCCATTCTCCTCTGAGAAGATGTGATTTTCATGCTGTGTCCCACAGATGTGAAGGAGACACATAAACAGAAGATGGAAAGATTTCTTGCTGGCTGCAAAAATAGTTTTTATCTCAAACCTCTTCTACACTGATCTGCAGGAGACACCAAGAATGGCCAGAAAATTCAGACTAGCTTGCATACTGGATATTAATGGGATTATGGTCCAGCTGAACTGAGGAGATGGGCAAAGTTAGTGAGAGTGCTGTACATACCATGCAGTGCTATGTCCAAATGTGTGGTCAGCTCAGGGTTTGATGGGTGTTGAACCATTTCAGTGCATAAGCCTGGTCTCTTCTTAGTCATAACTGCAGATTGAACACTGAGGCTGAACTATCAGGCTGTGTTGTAGCCAGAGGACAATTATCAGCTGCTTGTAATTCAAAACTTGTCTGCGCCCTAAATTGTCTTCCTACAAAATAAATAAATTAAAATAAATAAATCCACCACAGTTTATCTGCAGTATTGTAATCAGTGTAGCTGAGTTATGGTCAGAACGCGAAAATAGCGCAGTTAGAATTTGCATCTGTGGTAATAGGGCTGTTAGCAAACCGTCAATCATATACTATTTCTTTCAAAGAGAAGTGTGATGACAGCTCTTCTGCAACAAAAACTCCATTATCCATCACCTGAATATGCTACTTGAATGATATAACATCCTTCAAATGTCCCAAATCCTTTTATATGTTGTCTGTTTTCAGCTGATTGGAAAATTGTTTCCTTTCTCCATTACAAAATTTTTTACCTCACCTCTGCTATCGAAACATACTTAGTTTTAATGTGGAGAATAGGACGAGGCCTTGGTGCTGCCTAAGAATATCTTTAAAGATGAAGCAAATGTTTTATGACAGGTTATTGAATGGGCTTTTTAATGAACTGTCTGAGGGAAAAGCTCGGAGTGAGATACAGCAAGATTGATTGCGAGGATTGACATTAGGTAAGCAAGTACCTGTCAGGTGCAAAGCTGATGGTTGGGGTATAGTGGTGGAACAGATGGGAGATTAGCTGTCTAGAACAGCTGGAAGGGCATAGTGTTGAAATATATATATTTTAAAAAATGCTTGTTTTTATATATATTAAAAAAATACAACAGCAAAGGAAGCAGGTGGCTGGTACAGGGAAAGGACACGGGGGAAAGGAAATAATGCTGGGTCTGCTCCCACCCGCTGATCTCTAAGCCCATGCTCCAGGCAGAAGCAGACAAGCAGCAGGGCAGGAGGCACGCTGTGCCACCTGGCCTTCCGCAGCCATTAACCCACTTTATTCTTGGCACTGGACTAGCAGCAATGGCTCTCTCTCCCTCTCTTCATTAGCCTAGACAAGGATGGACTATTACAGCTCCTGCAGTGGCAAAGTTCACAAACTTGTTTTTGAGCCTTTTAGTAGCATCATCAGAAAGGAGCTGGTGCTGTGCTGAGCGTTGAGACAGTGTGTTAGCAGGTGGGATGCCCACAATGGGATGTGCAAGGGCCTTCCAAAATGTTACATTAGCAAACTTTTAAACCTGATATCAGGGCCAGAGGGCAGTCTGTGGAAAAATATACTGGCTTATAAAGTGGTAGATCTTGACTTTTTGGGGAAGCAGGTGGAGAAGTCAGTCTCTCATGTCTTTGTCCTGAACCGTGTCCAAATGGACCAAGGTGTTTTGGTGTTCTGTAACTGTGATACAGGAGGAAACGATTCTGTACTCACAGTCCAGATACAATTAGCATTAAATATGGATAAATAGTTGTTACAAATGAACTCTGATGTCAGGCTCTTTTTGATAAAATCAGAAGCTTGGCATTGCAGGACTTAAATGACTCCGAGGTCTGGTAACAGTGTCCCTCTGCTAACCCCATCCAGTTGGTCTGGAAGTAAAATATATGTAAATTATCATCCAAACAAAAGGTTTGTTTCAGTTTCCTCATGTATATCCAAAAGCACTTTAAGAATGTTTTCAAATGGAAATAAGTTTTGAATTTGAGTTTTGGAGAGAGGATGGGTCTTCCTTTGAGAACTTTAATTGACTCCTGCTTAAATAACTTGCTGGCTGCCCCAAATGCTAAATGTACGGCTTAATCTGATAATGGCATCTCTCAGATGAGTTCTGAAGGAATGTTTTAAAAGCCCTAATCTGCCTTCCATGTTCATGCTGAAAAATCCAGAAAATACTGGAAATGAATGATTCTCTTGGTTCTGTATTTTTTGTTATCAGGGACTTGAAATAGACAGAAATCAGAAAATGCAGATTTTATTCAATCTTGTCTGGATTCAAAAGATCTGTTCCTATTCAGTTTCTGTGCATCTCTCCTGAGTTGTGCCTGTTTTCTGAAGTGTATTAAAGTTGTTTTTTATAAGTACTCTTCATTTGGCTCTGGTGACAGCTCTTAGCATTTTCTAAGGCATGACCTTTACTAAGTAATCCCAAAGCAATCTTAAATGGAAATCCATCAGGTGAGAATGTTCTCACTCAAAGAAATTAGGAAAATGCAGAAGCCTCCTATGAAATACAGCAGTAGAAGCTTTTTTAATTGCAGTGTGGTTAGAAGTGGTTAGTGAAATAGAAGTTTTGTATGATGGGTGGCAAACTGCGTAGTCTGCCAGCACTCAAGTACTGGGAGAGAAAGCGCTTATCTGAGACATTCTAATACATGCTGTACTTGAGAAAATCAAGCTGTATAGCTTCTATAATTTTCTTCATCTAAGAATATGACATAAAATGGTTCTGCGCTGCAGTTAAGAAAAAAAAAAGTCATTTTTCAACTTTGTTTATGCAGCTTCAAGCAACATCTAAAAATGTCGCCTCTAGATGTTTGGAAGGGAGGACAGTAATAGGAATGTAGACTGGGAATTATTTCTGCTTTAATTTTTTTCCTATGTAGATTACCGAAAAAGACATGTGATATTTAGTAACTGGCAGTTATTAACTTTTATTTCTGAGTATCATTCTTGCTTGTAATTGAACAGGCAAACTATAATCCTTCTGCTGAAAACTGTGACTGTGCTGAAAATTATAACACTTTGTTTATCTCAAAGAATATCCAGATTTACAGGTCAGTATCAACTGAATTACAACCAAAGGATGGAGACACTTACCTTCATAGAATCATGGGATGGCTTAGGTTGGAGGGGACCTTGGTTGCCTCCCACCAGATCAGGATGTCCAGGGCCCCATCCATCTTGGCCTTGAACACCTATAGGGTGTTCATTTTCACTACTGTAAACTGTGAAAATTAGCAACCTTAAATATTCTTAAACAATGGATCTATGGAGTAATGTTTAAAAGAAAGTACATGAAGAAAACCCCAGAAGGTTCCCAATGATGACTATTTCTGATTTATGTCTCCTTATGAACCTGTAAGATTATCTAGAAGAGTCTCTTGCCACTTTAAACTGAAAGAGCATGAGAACAGCTTTGCAAAGCGATTCCTGATTTATATATGCATGTCAGCATTTCACAAGTACTAAAATACAGCATTTGCTTATTTGCATGATTATTTGCTTCTAGCCTGAGCTAGAAGATATCAGTTTAACCACCACTGTTTTATTGGCTCTTGGATCACGCCTCTAGATGTATTTTATAAATGTGAAATAATAGTTCTGTCATGCTGGTGCCTCGTTTTTATTCACATACATCAGTATACTGAATTTATGTTTTTTATTAAAACACATCACAGACATATTTATTCAAAAGGCTTAAACCAAGACAGAGATTTAAAGAGAAACATGGGCTGGGAGCTGGAGTGTTACGGGAGCTGGTACACCTTTCCATCTGAGGGAAAGGGCAATATCTGGACGCCAAAACGGTCTGAATTTCAAACAACTCTGACTTCAGTTAAGTGAATCACATGTTTAAAGACTTTAAAAATGTATGATAGAACAAACTCTTCTGGGTATTCCTTATTTAGAGCTAATTAGGCTACCTTGACCTGCAAGGAAATTAAATGAAGCATTGCTGGGAAGAGAGAAAGTATTTTTATTTCAATTTTTGTCTTGAGGGATAGTTTTTGTATGACAACCTTCTGTAACATTGATCTTGCTGTACATATTATTTTTATCATGCATGTATCATTTTGATTTACTAATTAGATTACTGTAGCTCTAGAAGGTAATCAGGTCACTCAACAATTCACTTTAATAGTTGTAGTAGATTTTAGGGGGGAGGGAAACAAAACTTGCAAGCTATCCTTAAATCTTCAGTGTGAAATGCTTTTTCTTTTGCTCCTGTTTCTCTCTGCAGTCTGGTAGTGATAAATGGGGAGCAGAGAAATTAATGAAACTTGAAATTTTTGCAAATTTGTTAGTCTCTTAACCTCCCACCTGGATTGCATAGTGTGATAATATTAGGTAAGACTGAGCTTAAAGACAGGTTTTGAAACTAGAATTTCTCTACAGGTCACTGACAGACATCAGAGAGTATGCAATGGAGAAGTTTTTGTTTAAACACACTCATAAAGAGTAATTCAAACAATATGCCACTGACAATGTCAAAGACATTTTAGGTGTACATTTGTAGTGATTCACTTCCATCATGAGTTGATCCATTTTTAAAATATGAAATTAGTAACATGTATTTTTTGGGCAGGGAAAACAAATGAAAGCATTTGGGTTGTTGTTTTTGCTGATTTTGTTTTGTTTCACAATTGACAGTGTGGTAGGAAAAATTCTCCACTTTGCTTCCCTATGACTTATTCTTAGAAGCTAGGAGCTTCTAGAATCCAGCCTCAAACATACACATTTTTCACAGCTGTCTCTCACTGTTTTCAAGGGTAAGTGAAGTGTCCATGTTAAATGGCAATTTTTTTTTCTCAGTCAGATTTTTGGATGGGGCCCTGGGCAGTCTGATCTAGTGGTTGGGAACCCTGCCAATGTCAGGGGGTTGGAGCTCAGTGATCTTTAAGGTCCCTTCCAACCTAAGCCATTCTATGATTTTTCAGAGACAGAGATGGGAAACAAATTCTAGAACTTTTCAGCTCAGATTTTCTCCTCTGTTATGAGGGGGCACAAACCATTTGGTGTAGCTCTTTGGAGTGCATGTGAACATCTTGGAGTGATGGGCCAAAATGATCTCTTTTTACACTATGGTGAAGGTGCTGGTCGTCAGATGTGCACCTCCCTGCTGCTCTCACGGCTTGTCCAAGGGGAATTTGTATGTGCCTGGGAATTAGGTAATGGCTTTGGTAGGATGGGACCAATTTGACTCACAGTCCATGAGGTGCTTTGAGGTCCTTCAGGAATTTGGAAATACTTTTCTTCACCAGAGTGACTACTGAGAAATGGTCACAAGGAGACCATGGAGGGTTTTGCCCAGGGACGCAGCATGTCCCCTGCTGCTTGCCTTGGGATATTATTAATGCTAAAATCTTACATATTCAAAAACTGCTTGGAGAAATGACCTTCAGCACTTCTGAACCAGGGCTCCAGCTTTGCCATGCATTCCTGTCATTTCTCCAAGCAGTTTTTGAATATGTAAGATTTTAGCATTAATAATATCCCAAGGCAAGCAGCACCTCCAATAAGTTGTTTCTAGAGCCTGGGAGAGAAAATGCCTGCTACTTCCCCAGCCATCTTCTCCATGACAATCACAGTTAGTGAATTTTGTTCCTATCGCAGCCTCGCATCTCCATTTTGCATACTTTTGATTGCTTTTGTCTCACTTTCAGTATATTTTCTAGTTTGTGATCACAGGATCACATAATTGCAGGAGTTAGAAGGGACCTCATTGAGTCCAGCCCCCCTGCTAAAGCAGGTACCCTACAACAGGTCACACATGTAGGCATTCAGATGGGTCTAAAATATCTCCACGGAAGGAGACTATACCACCTCTCTGGGCAACCTTCTCCAATGCTCTGTCACCCTTACCATAAAGAAGTTCTTCTGTATGTTAGTACAGAACTTCCTATGTACAAGTTTTAGGCCATTACTCTCTGTCCTATTGCTGCGCACCACCGAGAAGAGCCTGGCCTCATCCATTTGCCTCTCACCTCCCTTTAGATATTTATAAGCATTTATCAGATCCTCCCTCAGTCTTCTTTTCCCCAGGCTGAACAGCCCCAGGTTACTCAGCCTTTCCTCATACAGGAGATGCTCCAGGCCCTTAACCATCTTTGTGGCCCTTCCTGGACTCTTTCTAGGAGGTCCCTGTCTTTTTTGAACTAGGAAGCCCAGAACTGGACACGTGGAAATGTGGCCTCACCAGGACAGAGTAGAGGGGGAGGATCACCTCCCTTGACCTGCTGGCCATGCTCTTTTTAATGCACCCTCAGATATCACTGTCCTTCTTGGCCACAAGGGCACATTGCTGGCTCGTGGCCTCCTGTTGTCCACAAGAACTCCCAGGTCCTTCTCTGCAGAGATCCTCTCCAGCAGGTCAGCCCCTAATGGTGATGTCTTTTTGGAAATAGAATGACAAGGAGCGTGCACAGTATTTGAAATTTGGGTGCAGCATGTATTGAATTGTTGAGGAAAAGTTGTTTAAGTTCAAATAATCTACTGGCTCCATCCTCCACAAGGTTTCTTTGAAACTTTGTTAGCCTATAATCATAAAAGTTTAATTGTTAATGTGTGTAATGGAATAGTTCCTAAAAGTGAATTTCCACTAAGGCTCATGGCTGTGGCCTGAATGGGCTCTTCCGGCATTGAAGAGGCTGCTCCACATTTGTGTTTGCATGAGATGTTTATTCTATGTCGAATTGATCTAAAAGCGTGCTTATAAATTTATTTCTGAAAATGTTATTTAGTCCATAAAATTGGTGCTCCTATGCTTGATTTAGATGAAGGGACTGTTTTTTAAGCAGAAACAATTAAGTATTTTTATAATGCTAATCAGGCAGCAGAAACTTGTAATGAGTTTTTCACAGGAAATTAACAGACCAGAAATGAAATTCTTGGCTCTGTGAAGCAAGCAGTAATATTTCCATTGGTTTCAGGGACATATTCCCTGTGAGCTTCTGAGTAATTTAAAAGTACCAAACAGGTTTTAGACCATTGGCTTTCATCAAGTGCAACTTTTGAACAAAGAAACAGCTAATGGTGTGACTAAACGCTCAGGTTTGTCTTTCTTTTCCATGGACATATAGTGAGCATACTGACAAAATCAAGCAAAAGCCTAGTATGATAGATAACTTTGTCTGACAAAGTATAGTCAACAGCTTACCACACTGCTAGCCCGTGCTCTGTAAGCTCCGGATACAGAAGGGGCTCAGTGCAGTCAGACTGAGTGAAATTAATTTCAAATGATGGGGTGATATTTGTTTGGGACAACTTTTGGCATGCTGTTAATATACATGCTCTGCTACTTAAGGATCTGGTCTTAGTGGAAAGCAGACTCATTAGAGCACTAAGAGAAGATTTTGTATTAGTTCTTGAAACGTTGAACATTTTGAATAAGGAGTAATTATAGCTGTTATAGTCAGCAGAACAATATGAAGCACTTTTATATCAAGTGATATGCAAGCACTTGTCAGCTTGCCATTCACAAGAACCTTTTAGAATGCCACAGTAGTTACTTTCTAAGTGCGTAAATATTAAGTCAACGGAACACAAATGAAATGATGTTATTCAGAGGAAGGTCTTGCAGTTGGATTCTGCCAATCCATGGCAGAAAATCTATGTGTTTCAAGAAAGACCATAAAATAATATTCCATGCAAGCTAGATTTCTTGTGGATTTTTCTGAATATCAATTTAATTTAAACAACAATCACCCTGTCCAGTTTTGATGCAATACTGTACATAGTATTTAACAGTACCCATTTAAAAATGCAAGTAAAGGCAAAAAGAAAATTCTTACGATACTGCCCCAATCACAGCCATTAGCACAACGTGTAGGAAAAGCTGTATTTTGCTCCAGTGATGTGGTGGTTCTGTACCTGTGGGAGCTTACTGTCTCACAAAAACCTCTGCATCTAGCTGAGTTCACTGGGAAGCACCAAGGTGCACAGACATGACAGGACAAGGGGGAATGGTTTTAAGCTCAAGGAGGGAAGGTTTAGACTGGATGTCAGGGGGAAGTTCTTTACAGAGAGAGTGGTGAGGTGCTGGAACAGGCTGCCCAGAGGAACTGTGGCTGCCCCATCCCTGGAGGTGTTCAAGACCAGGTTGGAAGGAGACCTGGGCAGCCTGGTCTAGTGCCAGATCTGGAGGTTGGTGGCCCTGCCTGTGGCAGGGGGGTTGAAACTTGGTGATCCTTGGGATACCTTGCAACCCAAGCCATTCTATCTACGATTCTATGACTAAGTATCTATCTGGCTTCTAAAGCACTTAAATGCAATAATTACACACCTGGCATGGCAGAGCTTCAATTTAGAGAGTTGGGTATTTGTATGTGACACAAACCTTCTGATCACTGCTGAATGTGGAAGCTATAGGAGGGCAAATTTTAATCCCTGTTATCTCTGTGTAAACCTGGAAAAAGTTTATTGATTTCAGTAGGCTTCCTGATGAGATTTATTCTTGTGTAGCGGGGCAGAATTTGGGTTATGTTCTCATTTCCAAGATGAGTGCTGCTGCAGACATCTGCACTGTTCCATGCTGCCTGCCAGAAAGGCATGGCACAGCTCAGATAAGAGCATTGTGAAAGCAGAAGTGCTCCTTGACATTTGAGCTTTGGAGTTTTTACTGCCTTGTGTTTTTACTGCCTCCCTCCTCTCAGCTTCTGCAGGCTGACTATGAACAGTCATGCGTTATAAAAATAGACTAGTTGCTAAGACATCGGTGAGTCCCTTCGTTTAGAAACAACACTATATTTTTCATTGGAGATTTTAGGGGAGTGGGTAAATGGCATGATGAGGATGTGGAGTATCAGCTGGGCTTCCAGCTCTGTCCCTCCTGAAACGGTGCACATAGAAAGCTGCTGTGCTCCTTTCTCTGTGAAATATGCTCAAGATCATTGGTTCTTGGAGGATAGTTGTCAAGCCCAACTTCCCTCAGATGTATCCTTGCCAAAACCACCCTGTTCTTAAATAGCTCTGTGACACTGGACATAGCCTTCACCTCAGTGGAAAGGAAAATAAGTAATCCAGACACCTCTGAGTGGTGTGTCAAGGTACAGCTGTCAGCAAAGGCTGGAACAGCTGTATATCCAGAAGAAACACGCACTGAAAATAGCTTGCAAATGAATTTCCTTCAGTAGCCAGTGCTAGTTCTGAGGGTAGTACAAAGTTGTCTTTATCTTGAGTGATGGTGCAAATGTACTGACAGATATTTGTGTGTCTGTTAGAGTACTTTCTGAGGGTCAGTGCAGCCAGAGTGTCACCAGGGGTAATTCTGTTTGGTCTGCCTGCAGGCATTAATGTTATTTCTTCAATCACATAAACACCATTAATTTTGACTGCAGAAATAAGGAAGTGCTTTGTGAAAATTTGTAGGAAAACTGAAATTTTCTTCGCACTAAGGGGCCTATTACCTGGCACTCAGACTGTTTCTTAAGTCTGAAGCAAGGCACTGTGCTTAAAAATCTTTGACATGATATTAGGGATCTTATCTTTTATACATAACTCTTAAGAGTGGAGAGAGAATGAAAAAAATGTGCTGCTTGGGGTTTTGTTCCCATTTTTTTTCAGTTCATTAGAGAGCCACTTTCCACTTTCAGGCAATTTTGTAAAAATGATCTGAAATCAAGTTTTAATGATTTAAATAAAAATTTCTCAGTCTCAATTTTTGTCTTTTAGGCTCTAGCAAAAATAGTGGGACTGATAGAAAAGGATATGAGAGCTCACTGATGAAAATAAATGGAAACATTTCTGTGCAAGCAAGAAAATATATAGAGGGGAAAAAGCAAGGTCACCTTATAGCAAGGTCTGAAAGTTCTCTTTGGGAGATTTGTCTGACAGTGCTGTAAAGAACAAATACTTGTAAGGAATACTGAAAACTAAGTGTGGACTGTACGTCCACAACACAGCACTTTCAGTGTGAGAAACTTAAAGACTTGGTGATTTTATCTTGGGTGAGGGCTATTTTGTTTGGTTCTTCTGGACAGTATCTTTCAACACAGCAAAAATTGATAGTGTTACAAAAAGCTGCAGATGTGGTAGGGTGTGGAGAGTAATCCGCCGACCAAAATCCATACTTTCAAACTGCAGCTTCTATTAAAAGAGGCAACTAAATAGGAGCTACAGTACAGCAAGTGTTTTTGGCCATAGAAAGCATGTGAGAAAACTCCTACCTGTGCCCAGCCACACAGATAGGGTATACAGCTGCATTAAGGGACAAGAATGTTTCCTCCCACCTACTATTTACTCATTGGTAGATTTGTGGGGTAGCATAATCCCGATCACAGGAACTATTATGAAAAATATATTGCATTTAATGCGTTGCTTTCTCGCTCCGAGGGAACAGAATAAAAGATTTACAAAGAGCGTGCCTAGGCATTTAGCCCACAGGCAATCCCTCGAGGTTTCGTTTCAGCAGAGACTCGCAGCAGCTACATCGATCAGGGCGGGAGTGAACCTGGAATAGAATATGAGTAAATGGGGAGTGTCTGAAATATTGATGGTTTAGTTGAGAAAACAGTATCAATGCTGAAGTCTCTGGCATTTGCATCTCTCACTTTTTTTCCTTCTCTTTCTCACTCTCTCCCCCTCTTTCCCACTCCCTCTTCCAAGCTTTTTTCTTGTCCTTTGTCTCCAGTTTATGACATTAAATTGTTTAAAAAGAACTAAAAATTCTACCAAGCGTATTAATGCTACTCTTGAATTATTTTAAACAAAACGTTGCAATTAACAATCTTCTTTATGGCATTATTATGCACGGAAATTCTTTCTTCTCTAGTGTGTGGAAAGCTGTGCTACCTCTACAAACCTGTCTGGAAGCGCTGTTAGCTCTTTAGGACCAGGACAAGCATGTTGGTAAGGCCATGAATAATGAGGAAAAAACTGGTTTTGAATGTGACCTTCTATGTTGTATCTTTGCCACCAAACTCCTCTTCCATTTGGCCTGAAGCACGAACATTGTAATCTGGCCAGAATGCAGCATGTGAGTTGATAACCTGCCCTAGCAATGGGTGTGAGGCACAGCATTGCTGGAGGCTTTGGAGTTCTAAGCTGCAGCAGCAGCTTAAGAAGAAGAAACAAATTCAGCCTCCAGAGCTTCTATGGACAATCCTCTCTGTTTGTAATGTGTGTAGTATTGTTCCTCTTGCATATTTACATCTTGTCTCAATGTGTTACATAGAGGCTGGGTTGCCTAAGTGCTAGGCGCCACACTAATAATGGTAGAGACCAACCTGGTCCCGAATGAACAAAATAAGGATGAAAAACATGCTCAAGGTCAGTGTCAGCTGGTGGCTGAGCCACAACAAGAATCCAGGTGTCCTGATGCATGGTTTGGTGCCTTTCCACTAGGCCATGGCATCGCTGCTGTGTGTAGATAGTGGAGTAAAACAAGCAAAACGAAGAAAAGAATACTTTATCTGCAAGCCAGCTCCTTTTCAGCATTAAATGAATACTGAAATCCCATAACAATGCAGTGAGACAGTTGCCCCTGAGGTGTATGTTTGTGTAATGGCTGGTACTTTTTTTAATATGCAATAGAAAAGGCCATGCAGAATCATCTTGAGGCACATATTAATTTTCCAATAAGTCAAGGGCACTTTTTTTTTTTTTTTACATTTTACAATTCAATGTGTATGTATTGTTTTGTTTTCGTACTTTCTCAAAGATGTAAGACTTATCAAAATACCTACTGGCACTGTACAGCTTTTACCATGGTTTTGCAGTGGGATCATACCACCCTTACTGGTCTTGGATGTTATTCCAGAATCAGAACAAGAACACAGTCTTTATTCTGGATCTTTAAAACAAAACTAAACAGAATTTAATACAGCGATGGTGATGTGTAGTCAATGTTTTCTAGGCCCACCAACCACTCCTCAATTTGAGCAGAAATATAACATCTTATTGCTTTGCATTGAGATTTGTTTGGGATTTAAGCAAGCCAGACAAATGTGTCTAAAAACAACAGTGTGGCAACTGAAGTCATCTGAGGATCTCTTTGATCACTTGTTTGCCAGGTATGTGAGGCCACGCTGTAGTTGTCCATTAGAGTTCTGAGGTTTAAAATCTGTGTCCTGAAATAGTCTATTACTCACCTGTTTCTGCAGCATGTGCCCTTGTGACCACAAGATTTTATTATTTTAATGCCCTTCTAACACAGCTGCCAGCAATGCTTCTCCAGGGCTTCTCATTTGTTTGAAATGCAGCTGTCTGCTTCCTCGCTGAAGTCAGCAACTGTGTCTGTTTTGCTGTTACACTGACAGGTTGCCTTGAGGGTTGTCCCTTTGTTTTTTTGCAGACCTTATTGGATATGCTACGTGTCTTTGTTTTTCTCAGAGCCTTGTACTTTGAGATTTGTATTCCAGCAATCTCAGAACAGTGAAGATC
Organism: Numida meleagris; assembly: GCF_002078875.1. NCBI lineage: Eukaryota > Metazoa > Chordata > Aves > Galliformes > Numididae > Numida > Numida meleagris. Next base: position 10,401,809 of record NC_034414.1, on the reverse strand, counting down.
CTAAAGCTGTATGATAGCATGGAAAAAAAAAAAAAGTGTTTGTTTTCTGTGCCTTCTTGGAAATTATTTTCCCTTCAACAGCTGTATTGGTGTATTCTCTCTACTCTCTGCCTTTTACAGTCTTTTCCCTTTTTTGACGTTGAGGATTGCTGTATAATGTCCTGCTGAAAAACAATATAAAGCTTAAATGTAAAACTTATGTTCTATTCACACCCTATGCGATTTCTAAGAGAGGAGCTAAAATCTGAACTCATTACTTGCCATATTGGCAGTGTAAGCTGGAATAGTCCTTCAGAACAAGAGTGTGAGGTACCCAGTACTGTTGGTTTAGATTTAAAAGATGGGTCCATGAGAATAAACTCTCAATTGAGTTTCCAAGAGGATGACTCCAAACCTGGCAATATTTGCTGACTTTAGTCCAGGTGCTTGATGAATTCTGGAAGTGCTTTCTGTGTAGAAAGGCACAAGGTACCTTTAAAATGTGTAACTCTTCAGAAGAAACAAATACAAAGTACTTCCATGGCATTTTGATTGATTGGCAGCCTGGGGCTTGATTTAGAGAGGAATCCGCAGTTTCTTAGGGCAAGAAGGATTTCACTGATTCAATGAATATTACCCTTGAATGTTCAGTACATGAACACATGATGGACACAGCCATCATGGGTTTTTAAGTTTTCACGGCGTATGAATACCAGAAATGCTGACCATGTTTCGTGCTCCCTTTGTTTCCTGCTTTCAGCTCAGTCCCTGCATGTTTTTACTGAAGCCTGGGAGTGCCTCAGGCTCCTTAGTACCTAGACTGCGTTAGCATGAAAAGCATATGGATGCTGCAAAGCATTTGAATAGGCTTGAATTCCGTGTTTAAAACAGGAATGCCGAATGCTTGGGAATTTGGAGGGAAAGCCCTGTACTTCACAGCCCCCGGGGTGGCATTATGGTATGAGTTTGACTAAAACTCAGCATTCAAATAGCTACTAGATGCCCATTTCCTGCAGAGAAGGAGCCTAACTAATTCCTAATTAAAATTCTGGCTTTAAGCGAAGAGGAGGTGGGCCAGAAAAATTTTCTTATTTCCTTTTTACACTTCCTTGGTGTCTGCACTACTTTCCCTTTTCATTTACTTTCATGGTGTCTGTTCAGAGGCAGAGCAGGTGGGTGGCAGTCTGTGGAGCCCAGACACGTATTTTGTTTGTCAATGTTTCCAAGCAAGCAGAATTTTCTAGCTTTGTGCTTCTACTGCAGGAGACTCTCTCCTCATTTTCTCATTAAGAAGAGGAGGAACAAACCGCTTGACACCCAACTGAAGGATGCTTTCTGTGGTGGTGAACCACAGTCAGAGAGAAAACCAGAGCACATCGAGAGACTGATCAAACCAGCTCTACTTTGAACGTTACCTCCTTCCTAGAGTGTGAATAACCTCCTGAGAGGTGACATATTTACAACAGTAGCTCTCCATCTTTTCTCCACAAGCACAGCCTTACTGAAAATAGAATCCTCAGACAGGAAAAGTGAGAGACAGTGATTGCAACTGCTCAGAGCCACCTTACACCATACATGAAAAGTATCAAACTGAAACATATCCTCAGCTGCTGGTACCAGCTGTTACATTCATTATAGTAATTGCTACCATTAGCGTGCTATTAATATTTCTCTTACAAAACCATAAGAGAAACCAAATGAAAACACAAAATCTACTCCATCTGAAACCATTTTGGTTCTTTGTGGGTCAAGCTATATAAGCAACAATTTCTAGGCCTCAGGACTTTTGTGATGAGACATGGACAGACATTGCTGGTGGAAATGTTTCTTAGGAGAAGCTTTATTTCTCCAAGTTACTAATCAAATTACCATTTTGTGCCAGAGGAGTGAGACGGTGTGTAAATTTGGAAAGGCAGAGGTATAATTGCTAAAAGATCTGCCTGCCTATTGCATCTAATCCCTTGCAACGTGCAGCAGCAATCTTTCAGGACTCATTTCACATCTGGTGTAGCTCTGTACCACTGTTGCTGGAACCAACAGTGAATGCTGGTGCAATGAGCAGCCTTCTACCAAACAGAGTGTTGATGACTATGTCTGAACAGCTGACTTAGCCTCTGGACTGGAAGCTGCATGTTAAATCATCCTTGGATGTTGGCATCAGTGTGGATTAGAGGTAATGCCATTTGCGCGGTGCTCCTGTATCTGCTCTTCATCACCAGCATTTTCCTGGAAGAGCTTTCTTGTGGGCCAGGATTTGGCTGTACATTTATATTCTTCTTCTTCACTCTCCCATGTTTTTCTTCCTTTTCTTTGTAGAAATGCTCATCTATTAAAGTGCTGTTGAGTCAGCATTCTTCAGTTCCAGTGCCAACACAGTTCACAAGTAGCTTGAAAAAATGTTTTAATTTCAATTTTCTTTTTCGTGTAAACTATTAGAAGGGAGAATGTTGCTGATCTAAATGACACATAGTCATCCAAATAATGAATAGTGCAGCTGAGAAGGGTCTAGTTAATTTATCTTCTCCACCTCAGAAGAAAATGCAAAGCACAGAAAAAAGTTGCTATATTGATGATTTGTGGCCTGATCCACTTTCAACTGTTATGGAAAAAACAATTAATCAGAATTATATTGTAGTAAAAGTTAATTATTTAGTGATCAATAAATGACTAAGGACCATATTAGTACTAGTGCTAATGCTGCATACCTACAGCTATAATATATATTATTTCATGGTAACTTATGCTCTTAGTCACCACCGCATGTTAAATACTTCCACTAAAAGCAATTGGACTTCTCATATGCCTCACAAACGTCTCTGAGACAGGCAACCACTTCTGCATGATGGCCCGTTGGGCCAACTGCAGACCAAAAGTCTCGAGAAGGCTCTGGCTAAGCAGAGCAGAGAGATGGGCTGAGCTTCTGCCCCAGAAGGCCGCAGGGTGCTGGTAAAATACTCTCTCATTTCCCCCCACATACAAATGCATGGGAAGTTACAAATCTGCCTCGAAGTCTTGTCACCCACACTCCAAACACATTGTTTGGCTTCATGGAAAGTGGTAGGAGAAGGAGAGAAGTGTGCTATATCTGAGGGGAAGTGCTGCAGTTCTACTTCAAGGTATTAAGAATAATTTTTTCCATCCTAAGATGTTGCTGCTTACTTAACGGCAGCCTCTTGCAAAAGCAGGTGCTCTGTTTCTTCCTGCTCTGGTAGGCATCCATCCTTTCTTCAGCAGTACAGCAGGCAGAGCTGCTATCTCGCTGAAGCATGTGGAAGTGCTGTTCTTGTGCTCTTTGCACTTCTTTCTCACTGCCTGGAGGGGGAAGGGCAGGAAAGCTGGTTCTGGGAGTTACTTCCATCGTTATTCTGGATTTCCCCTTCATCCTCATCTAGTGTCAGCTTGTTCACCCTCTGGGCTCAGGGAGAGGGAATTTGTTTGCCCATCAGATTACCTACCTCTTACACAAGTTTCATACCTCTTCAGAAGCGGAGGAAGGTTATATTCTCAAAGTGAACTCAAGCCCAGGACCAGCAAAGACCCAAACACAAAATTTGTCCCAGCCAAAACCACATCACTTAAAGGAAAGGGAGAACATAAAATCTGATCTATTTGGAATGAAAGAGTAGTCTATTCCTGAACGGTCATATGTAGCACTGCCTGAAGCAGCAAAGTTTAATGGGGACCCTGGTTAAGTTTTAGGAGCTCGTCGTTAATGCTGCATTTGTCATGTTGAATGGTGATTCATGTAGCTTTACAGGAAAAATGGACCTAGCCCTTAGCTGTCATAAATCTTCACCACTCACTCCTGAATGAAGTTCTGCTCGCCCCTATGGAAATTCTGAGGTTGATTTGCAGTTCTTATTGTTACAGGCAATATTTTCCCTGCCTCCATACATTTGGCAGTATGTATTTCAGCCAACATAGACACTGTTAATAAATCTAGCAGAATGCAGAGCTTTCTCTGCAGATTAATAAAATGAAGTTGGTCTCACAGAAAGACAGGTACATGGCCTCTCACTGGTAATGCAATTAAAAACACTGAGAAGGTCTTGTTAGCTCTTAGCATTGCACTCCCCCAGTGAAAACATAATTTGATGTTTATGCTGCAACATAAACAGCAATGAGAGCAAGTTCAATTCTATTAATTCCAAAGTTGCATCCCTTGCATGTGAAAATACTCATAAATTTGTCTTTTTGAGTTCTGTTTCACACTAATATCCATGCAGTGTTTTGCGATCTAAGAGGCATTGAACCAATCTACCCATTTCCAAAATGCTATTTAAAGGGACCTGCATTTCATTTCTCTCGTTATCTTTGCATCCAGCCTCTTCCCACAGTTCATTAATCTGAACTAGGAATGTGGATCTTGATTTCCAGGACTCTCCATATTCAAAATGCAAGGGGACAGAAACACAGCAGAGAGCCACTGCTTGCTCCCCTAGGGCCAGGAGCAAACTGCGGTGCTGGGGGAAATCTGGAGAAAAAAGGGCAATGGGCTGTTAAAGCCGGCTAAGGAAAATGAAAGGTAGGATGCCATTTTAACTGGAAGTAAAGGGGAAAAAAACAGTGAAGTTCAGAGGTGTAAAGGAGAGACCTGAACGTGTAACAGTGTGACCTGCTGGCCATTCTTTCAGGTACATCACGCAGCTCTTAAATCCAAAGCCTCTGCACTTGCCATCTTAGAAAAAGAAATTTAAATACTTTGGGATTGAAATCTGATTTAAATTTAAATCATAATGAATTTTTTTTCTCATTTTGATTTTATGAACAGATGGACTACAGCTAGCAGTTGCCCTTGAGGAGTCTTTAAAAATGTATTTCTGTGAACTGCTTCTCTGAAGATTGATACAGCTGCTAATTCTTCAGCTATCTCTGAATCATCCCAATTACAATATGTCTTTATAAAATAATTACAGGTTTCACCCAGGAACTGAGCCTGACTCTGTATTTTTCATTGAATACTTATGGAGGGTTAGTTAGCAAAAGAGACGGTTTTACCCAACCAAGTTTTCAATTATTTCGCTTTGAACTTTTATTCTCTTATTTGATGTTTTGCTACCATGCAGCAGCTATATTCCCTTGGAAGTGAAATTGAAAAGATTTTGGCTTCTCTGTCTATCTATCTCTTTACACTAGGAATTTGCCTGCCAGAATAAATCACACACAGAACAAAATTAGAAGAATTATTCGTTCAGATGAAGCTATTCAGACTGAACCCAATAAATTAATGATGATCTTGCAATGGAACATTTCTGCTTGTGCAAAAGTCAGCCCACTCTTTCTTCTTCTCCGCGCATGTACGATATGGAAATACTTTCTAGAAAATACAACAAAAGAAAAAAAAAACAGTTTTAAATGCAAGGTAAGAATGGATTGAATAAAAGTACGTGACGTTATCTCTGGATTACAGTGTTATGGAGGCTGGGTGGTATCCACATGGAATTGTCATCCAGTGGTACAAATACAATTTGTAAGAGTTCAGTAAGTCCTTGCCTTTCTGCGTGTCCAGATATATCTTTGCCAGTGCCTCTCCCAGTGACAGGTGCACTGCAATAGGGAGGGCAGTAAATAAAAGCACGGAGATGGCCAGTCATCCAGACAAGACAGCTCCTCACACATTAAGGCTGTCAGGTCTTTTCCTTCAGGACACTTAGACATGGCAGGTAGGATACATTGTGTAAATACAAGGTTTTGTTCCTTCTGCACTTTCCATTTTTGCTACCATTTAGGACAACTGTTATTCATGGCAGAGATCAGACTGTAGAATCAATGTGTTTTTCTGAAGAAATGTTAGGAACTGGGAGATCCATAGGACTTCCACCTGACTTTATATAATGATACAGGAGAAGGTTGTTCTTTTCAGATAAGTTAACAAAGCTAAGGATTATCAAAGTATTGTCAGTAAAATAACATTTTCAACTTTGTAGAAGTTAAAGCTCCTTCGTTTTCTCTATTATTTTGATGCACATAACCTGTAATATATACACAATACAAGGGAAGATTGCACGCATTGATCTTTCATCTACAGGAATTTTCAGTGTGAGTGTTACTGAAATGAATTATGGAAGGAGTCTAAACCTTAACTTATCTTTAGTTCAACACTGGTAAAATGTTGTAACAGTTATCAGCCTGGCTGTTCTTTGGGGATATAATTAAAACCACTGCACTTACTTGGGTTTAATCAAGTAAGTTTCATTCTCCTATCTCAGAGTGCACAATCTGCTGTAGCTTGATTGAATGATTCTCATTTGAGGCAGAACAATTTGGATTGGACCTTCTGTGCTCTGTTTTCTTGGAATTCTCTGCTGAAGATATTTTGTGTTATTTTGAGAGAAATTCCTTGTGCCCCTGAGGACCGGCTGATTAAGGCACAAATGTCCCAGTGATAGGCAACAGTATGTTTAATACCTTTAGCCTCATTAGGCACTTCAGTGACCTCGCCTTCTTAAAAACCCTGAAGATTTTAACTTACATTTTGACAGCAAAGTGTTTTGCTTGCAAGTTCAGCTTTGTGTAAACTGATGTCTGTTTTTTTTCCATGTTTGCTATTTGTTTTTTGGGTTTATAATTCAGAGCTCTCCATCCAGATAATAGCACTAGTAGCGCAAACAACTACATCGTAGGTCTGTACTGCACCACAATTTGACTGCCTTGTGTGCTTACACTGTAAACATTGCATAAGGAAGAAGAGACCCAAGGGTGAAGTGGCTTGTTCAAAACTGAGTAATCAGGCCCTAAACTGAGAATTTTAGTCTGTTGATACTCATTCTCATGTGCTGTTTTCCTGGTTTGTTGCCTCTTTTGATGCTCTGCTTTGATGCCTGGAGTTCTCTCGTTCTTCAGGGGCTACAGGTGTTTACAGCACTACCTTTGTTTGTGATTATTTTCTCTTAAATAAAGGGGTGATAAATTGCTTCAGGGATGCAGCTGATGTCAGGATAGGAGATGTAACTTCTAGCATCTCTGGAAATAACTTTGTGATGCTGGAAACCTGACATTTTTCAAGATAAATATATTTAATCAATTCTGTTCTTAAGACTGCAATTGGGACAGACGTGCATGTCCTTTTGTACCTGCTTAGAATTAATTTCATGTCAGTGGGGAATGAAAATAATTTATATATATTGACATAAGTTATTGAGTGGTAGGTGCTGAAAGAGCCCAGAGTCTCCATTTTGTGTTTGGTCAGTGTGTGCTCATGTCAAGGCAAGACTATTCATACTCCCTAGTACTTTTTTGCTGCTCTCCAGAACTAGACTTATCTCCCGGTAGAGGAGATATGCTCAGAGGAACTTCTGTTTTACTGCCACTCTGAAGTCTCCAGTGAACAGTAGTTTGTTAAGCAGTATGCCAGTACAAAAAAAACTATTTTTTTTTCCAGTATTCTTTTCTGATTTACAGTTAAGTCACAGGCGTGGCTTTAAAGGAAGTGATATTAACTGATTCTTCCAAGTATTTGAATTAATCTGCAATTTTCTTTAACCATGTAGAGTTAGATTTAATTACAAATAAAGAAAAATTGTATTAAGGACAGTTAGCACTTATTGATACTAAGATAACATGATAGAATACATCTTGAGGCAGGCTAGTATAATTGTGTTTTCCTCCTCTCAGAAGGCTCACTTTGATCATATTAGGCTGACTATAGAATAAACATGCATAAATGTTTTGACCGATTTCAATGGGTATCTCAAAATATCTATTTATTGCCAGTTATTTCCTTCCAGAACAAAATTTGCTGCTGAGCCATAGACTGTTCTACAATATCTTATCTCAGTGTAATAATACATCTAGATCTGTTGGAGAGTCCGTGCACAAAGTGGGTAGTAAAAGGGGGGGAAAAATCACTCTTTAACTAGTATCTGAAGCTAGGGCATATGGCAGAGAAATGCATTACTTCTGAGAACAGAGCTCTGTGGTGCTGGGATGTTTAAGCACTGTTTAGGACCACAGTATCTTTTCTAGAGGCTGATTTGTTTTTAGAAGACTATTTGAAGACAACAATTCTATTCAAAAAAAATACACAGTATTTACTTCTTTTCAAGTGTTGTTCATTTACTGTACGGCTGGCATGTTTTGTGGAACAAAATTCATTGCCACCAAGCGACAAGAAGTTGGCAAACAGAAGAAAAGTATCAATAACCACCTGCTGCCACTTCAGGTACTACATAACTTTGCGTATTTCTCGTATGACTCATTTCTAATTGACTGACTTATTACAATATCCTATTACAATATGTGATATTTTGGAGGCTTTTCATTGTTGTAGGATTGTGGGTTTTTTTTCAGCCTGCTGACACGTGGACCTTTTCCATGTAGTTTCTCTGACTGTATTTAGTTTATCAACTCCAACTCTGTTTTTCTAGACCTGTAGACCCAACTTTCCTGTACTTCGAGTTGGCAGCTTTTTTCAGTATGTATTTTTCCCTTCTGTCTTTTCTCTCCTTTTCCACATCAATTTGTCTGTTATCCTCAGTGGACAATTTTCAGTGTTTTCTAGATTGGCTGTATTTTTCTGCTTCTCTTTGATTTCATTTTCTTCTGTGACTCTTGGTTTCACTTTGAGGTTTCTATATAAAGGCCAGGTCTTATTGTTTACTGGGCCTACCTGAGACTTTAATTGGAAAACATGCTGAGAAGCACAAGAGGGAGTTTCTCTAGGTCTTGAGTCAGCATGTCTCACCACATCTCTTTGCTACTACAGTACAACGCTGGTTAACAGGCTGTTACAGTACCACCTTCTTAATGTACAGGAAGATGTTGTAGACAAAGATCAATAAATGGCAAATGTCAGATCGAGGAAACTGCTCAATGGTTCCTGAGGAAGAGGCAGTGCTTTTTGCAAAGTGGATTCTCAAGGACACTGGAACACTTAGGAGAGGGAAAAGAATCACAGCAGGTATAGCTGTAAAAAGTCTGTGCCAGATAGCTAGCATGCACAGTAGCTTCATTGTGGAAGGAAAGGAGATGGAGTTGTGAAAGGAGGACAGGTAAAAAGCCATAGCCACATCATTCATTTAAGGACAGGCACAAAGGGTGGTACCAGCAACAAGGAGATAACGGGCTCTGGCATCCTGAGTTATCTCATGCCCTTTACCTTTATCATTTCCCTAGACTTCTCACTAAATCCAGGCCTCTGACTAGTGAATGCATCATACTTCTTTTTTTTTTAACAGTGCAGATCTTCTGTCTGGTTCCATATTTTGTATGGCATGCACCATACGTGCGCATCCACTGAAGGAACATTGTGTTGAACTCAGAGTCTTTTTTTGATTTAGTCACAAATAATACCTTTTGGGTAAACCAGGGAGCATCTTTGCTCTCAGTCAGCTGGCTTTGCAAATTGCTGCTCCTAGAGGGGTGGTTGGAGGATGTGGTTACAATCTTAGTGCCGATGTTAGGATCTAGAGCTGAATAATTGTGTTTGTCACAAAAAGACCCAGGCACAGGAACCTAGATGACTGAAGTTGGAGTAATAGAGAGGAAAGTGCGTTACCCATGCAAGGAAGGTGGAGTAGAAGAAGAGCTCAGAGCTGTCATTGATAAGGAGGTGTGAAGAAATCCTCAAATTCAGAGATTAGAGGGAAGGACATCCATATATAACATGCCTACAGCAATTTAGGACAAATTAGATGTTGTCTGAAAACGGTCTGAGAAGCGAAATAAGCATACTAGTTTCTGCAAAGCAAAATGAAACAAGAATCAGATTTCATCCAGTCACCTCCCTCTATGAAAATCTCCACAGGCTCAGATAATTTTGTATCCATTTAATTTCTCTAAAATTTCTCTTTCTACAGAGATTTAAACTCACTTTCACTATTCCGTTTCTTTGTTTTTAGTTCTCACCCCGAAGTGACTTGAGAAATGTTGCTTTGCCTTATCTTTTGTCACACAAGAAAACTCTCTTTGAAGAACTTTTTTTTTTTTTTAAAGTAGGAATCTCTTATTAATGCACCCTTTGTATTTTCTTTACAGTGGGCTTCGAAGGGATGTGTTTCACTTTGTAATTAATTGCTGCTTAAGTACTTACCATTTTATGTCCAGAAGGAAATTTTTAAAAGCTTATCTTTATGTCTGGCTGCCAGGAAAGATATTCTGAGAGCAAAAGTTGTTCCACATTTTTTACAGAAAAATAACAAACAAAATAGCTTTGATTTGTGAGGCGAGTCTGCACAAATCACTGATGAAGTTAATGAGGACAATGTGTTCATGGTCTGCCAGATGTGGCTGATATAGTTCTCACAGACCTGTTAATAACTCAGCACTGGGCTCTTCTCTGCTGCATAAAAAGTGCTGGGCTGAGGAGTGTAGTATAGCAGGGTCTGGCCTGATACATGAAATCAATAATATTTCTAACTCTTGCAAACAAATTTTCACCCAGCTCTGTAAGTTAAGTTTAGTGGACGTGTATGTTTGAAATCCTTATCAGGTGCATTAGATCACAATTCAGAGAAACACCAAGTAAGCAATACTCTCTCAGCCTGTCCTTGTGTTAGTAAATATGAAGGATTCAGCACTTGGCACACGATACACTGAATATGCTTTGTATGCACTGCAGATGGATGTTTCAGTGAAGATGGATGGATCAATTCCTAGCTTACCTAGAGACTTTCTATATAGCTGTAGACAAACTACGTTTTTGCTCTTGCCTCAAATCACCTCTCATTTGAATGTAACAATCACGAAGATGATGTAAGGAAGTTATATTACAAACACTTTCATATATTTGCTGGAGTGTAGGTGATTGTGGTAAGTCAAGCTAATAAATAGTGTTAATTCTGAATGACAATCAAGTATTTCCGTTGCATGCTCAGATGTATTTAAACCACTAGAGTGGGAAGAGAGCAGCAAAACAATTACTGAAGAACTTATTCCCGCTCCTTATGGAAAGTTTCACTAGCTATACCTTTTTAAAGAAAGCAAATGAAAAAAATAACTCAATACTATTTAATCTTAAATGTCATCTGAAGACTTTAAGGACTTCAGCGTGTTTTCTAATTACAAAAGTGCTCAAACATTCTAAAGTTAGTCTTGTATATTTCTAGCTGCTGTGGCTCCAAAGAGAATAATTTGAATCTTTTTTTCCTTGCATAGTGAACTTGACTTCATTTTAATTGCAACACCATGATACAGTGTAACAGAACTTTAACTCTTTCAGAATCTGTGGGCCTTTTTTTTTTCACTATATATTCTTTCTGTAGTCATGCTTGAAGAAACGTAGAGTACAAACTACGGAGTATAACACTAGGAGGTCTTATCACAATGTTTCAAACAAACATCTATGGCAAAGCACTTGTGGTTCTATTGAGAGCATTTCAGTTTTCTGGGTTATTGCCAGGTGAAGCCAATGCATTTTAAAGGCATGTAAATCACATCTGAGTTTGAAACACCTGTGGGTTGCAATCATCCCCCAGGTGAGACAGGATTTTTCAAACTGTTAGCTTTTTGTTTAGCTCCCCAGTAGCTAAGCATGAACATTTAAAACTGTATTCTCAGCTAGGGTAGAAATTTTTCGATCTATCATTTCAATGTTTTTGTATTATTATTATTTAAATTTGCATTATTTTGAAGTAGTGCCTATGCATGGTTTCATAGAACAGCTATGAAGGATGTACTTCATTTCAGATTAATACTGAGGCTTTGCAGTATTAAGTACAGTTGCATACTCACTATGTTGCAAAGGAAAGAATATTTGAAGGAAAGGAAAGACTAATATGAAGAAATATTTTAGGTTTTATAATTTCAGCAGGCTAAAACATAGAATGGTTTGGGTTGGAAAGGGCCTTTAAGATCATGTAGTTCTAACCCCACTTCTGTAGGCACATTACTGTTTGTTAAGAGCTTACAAGGCTTTCAGGATGGTTGTCCCAGTCAGCTGGAAGAGCCTGTTTGGGTACTGAAAGAACACAATAGGGTCCTCTAGACTTGCCACGGTGTCAAAGGGAGGTAGGATATGTTCCCTCTCGCTGGTTGAAAGCAAAAAAAACTGTGACTTAGCTCAGAGCAATAAAATGAGTAAAAGGCACAAACTGATATTCTGCGAAGAAAACAAAAACAACATAAAAAATAAACAGAATGGAAACTGAAAACTTTCACTGATTTTTAGGAGGGAAAAACAAAATGTGACACAATTTTCATGGGCAATGAAGTGCCATTCAGTTCACTGTGAACACGGGCCTGTCTTACAGCCACGAGGAGTCTCCTCAGAAGATATCTGAAAATACTATGATGAAATGGGATGAGATTTTCCAGTTTTGGGTTTAAGCACTATCATAGGAAGATTCGTCCTACACAGTTACAGCGGAGAATCAGAGCATTGGATATGTGCAGTGCAAGATTTTGAGAAAGATGCTAACCGTTGTTACAGGATCTGCTATCAAACTGAACCAAAAACCTGCACAGCAGGTGTTAGAAGCAGGCTGCCAGTGGCAAACACCAGGACAGTGGTGTATATGGTTTGATTTCTAGTGCTGGGGAACAGCTCAGCAATCTTCATTCCTTGAAATTACAATTTTCAATACTTATTTTCTTTATAGGAATATGTTAGAGGTAGGTATTAGGTATTAGTTTGATATTAATTGCCAAAAAAAAAAAAAAGATATTATGATCTCGGTGGAGCCCTCAGTGAACTCAGTGGAGTTCAGACTGAAGTGACTAAGGTGAAAACTTACTGTTTGGGTGGCTGGGAAACCCTTTTCTGATACTGCAGAATAGATTTTATTTCAATGTGTCACTGATTGGTATTTATGCTTCACGGCCTCACAATAAAGAAACAGAAATGTACTTACTGGAATGAGAAGAGATGAAATACAGTAAGGCAAAGTGAGCTTTCATGGAGAGAGAAAGAGAGAGGATCAACCATGTAAAGGCTTTGATAAATCTCTCATATAAAAATTCATCTTCTTTGAAGAGTTTCATCTTCAAATTGTTCACTTTACCACAAAAATTTTCTTGCAATATTTGAAATTGGTATATTAAAATATAGCATTTTAGTCCTATAAGGGAAACAAGAAGATTTAAATTGGACTTCTTTCTGTTCAAATCACAAGGAATGTGAACTTGGCATAACCCCCATCCAAAGCCCACAGCAATGAGCAGAATTATCTTTATCATGTCTTTGGTACAGCTGAAGTGTTTATGGCTAAAATTACCACTGAATGCTTTGATTTTATTCACTTTATGTGAGAATTTGCTTCTTTTTGATTAGTGAAAGTTTTAATGATCTTAATCTTACCTCTGGAGTTTATTCTGAATTTGTTTCAACACATCCCAAACCTCACTGCTTGGGAAAAAAAAATCCAGTGAACTTGCTGAATTTCACCTTGTTATTATAAAACCTCATATTTTGCATCTGGTCCTGGTTAGGTGCAGTTTGATTTTAAAATAAGCAAACAAACAAAATGCCCTAGATACACTTACAACTGATCTGAGCTTTGCCCAGAAAAGTTCATGAACTTTGTTAGGAGCTCTAAGTTTGTAATGAATGCAGCTAAGTTCTATTTGGCATGGTTTTACTTCAAATATTGTGGCTTGATTTTAGATATATTGGAATGGAAAAATCTACATACAGCCACTTCTGTAGTTATGCCAGCATAAGCACAAGGCTATTCCTTGTCACTTGGAGCTTAAACTCAGAAACATCCAAGATGATAAAGGAAAACCAAGAAGGCTTACATAACTATGCCAAATCTGTCCTGTTTGTGATATCTTATGCTGTATAATTCTGAGTAGAATTGTTTTCTGCACTATGCTATGGAGCTGATCCAGAGACAACAAACTGTCAGATATCTTTTTAATAAGACCTAAAAAGCAAAGATCAAATGAGTCTCATGGATGTCTTGCAAATGAATTAGGGTCTGTGAGATTGGGTACGTTACACCACAGCATGAAACCAGGACGGGTTCACAAATAAAACCCATGCTGCTCTTTGCTACACTTTTTCTAAAATCAGCCTTCCTCAAGGCCAGCTAAAAGGACAAACGAAACTGGAATATAATTCAATACTTATTCTGAGGCTGCCATGAGGTGTGCAATGTACAGCCTTCTCTATCTGCAGCACGCAAGCTCTGAACAGCGCTGTGCTCTCTACTGCAGAAGCAACTGCACATGTTGAAGGAAGAGCATATAGATAAATAAGGATCTCCTAAATGATAAGAACTTAATTACTCCATCACAGCAAAATCAGAACTTTTTGTGTTATTAATCTGTACTTTTAGGAAAGAGCTTGCATTGGTTCCTTATTTTAGACCTTGCTTACTTTCTGCCTACTCCCTTTCAAAGGAGTCGTCCTGCTTTGATGTCCTGCTCTCTACCCAGATTGCCAGAGGCTTTCAGTTGCAAATGCAGGTGTTTTCAATTGTTAGATGTAGTCATATTATTCATCAGCTAAATCAAAAAAGGTATTAGTAGGACACTTACTTTACATAGGGGACAAAATAGGAATCATTGGCAAGATAGCACAACATACATAAAGATGGTGAGATGCATTTTGCAGCGGAGGGCCAAAGTTTGCATCTACATTGCTGCTTTCCATGTTTTATATATTCAGAATTCAATCTTTAATGCACTGTTTTTCCAAGAGATTACATTGCCCATCATGTTGGTATCTGAAACTAAGTATGGCTTTTGAGAAGTACAGTTTTCTTTACAGATAGCATCTGGAAATCATTATTGCTTAAAAAGGTCATTTTTTGCACGCTGGTCTTTTTTCTTAATTTTTGTTCTTGCATTAGGGAAACAGTCCCCGGCAAAGGCCAACTCTTTGCTGAGCTGCAGAAAGTTAGGAGAAATACGAGTGAACACATCTGCCTCCCAAGGGCAATTTTGAGGCTTGCTGGACAGCAAGATGAATGCCTTGGTCATCCTCCCATCGTTTAGATCTTGCACTGTCAGTTAGTTAGCTCCATGCACGGTGTAGACAAAGCAGAGTGGCATCCCCTGGATCCTGGTGAGTAGGGAACTTGCTCGGAGGTAGAAACGTGCAGTATCTCTGCCAGCTGCAGAGGGCTTTCTGCTCAGCTCGCCCACTCCATCCATGGGGCAGAGTATTGCTGGTAAGAAAGAGCCAGAGCTGTAAGAGAGGCAGTAAAAAAGCAAGTGACCTGAGATGGTAATGAGGTGAGGGAGAATCACTGTGGGAGAGGATTAAGAGGAAAGCTGGGAACATAAGATGACACTACAGAAAGCAAAAAGAAAAAAAATCTTTTTCCTTTGGGTTCTGTCCACACAGTTTTCCTGATATTTCTTCTCTGTATCAGCTTTCACTTGAGGGAAGCTATCTCCTGTGCACCCCAATCTTCTAGGACACCCTGATGGGCCTCCATTTTTGAACACCTAGAAACCCTGTGTATTTTGCATTTGTTAATACAAACGTGGCTTCAGGCTATTTCAGTTACAGTAAGCACTTCCATGATTCATACAGCACGAAGGTTCAGAGGGAGCCTTTTGATATGTGCTCATCTATCAGATTTTGCACTTAGGGCTTTTTGAAAGTAGATAATCTAATCATCAGCCTTGAGAGCTTTTGAGACTCTGAAAACAGGAAACCGTTCTTTTCTAGGAGAGTTTCTCCTTCTCTCTTTTCTTTCTGTTCTACAGGAGCCCCAGTCAACGTGCATGTTTAAGAAGCATGCAGTGTGGGACTGAGAGATGGCCACTTCAGTCGGTAGCACTGAAGGCCGCTGTTCTACAGTAGCAGACTGTGCCTGATGGGAGCTGAGATCTGCCACGGCCAGAGTTTGGCACTGGTTGAGAAGTATTGAATCAGCCACACTGATGTGTGAGAACCCTTTCTTAAAGGCAGATCTCATTTAGACCTCTGGGAAGTGTTTTAATTCCTGTTTCTGACTTTAAGACAAAACAGCTTTCCAAAAGTCCAGGAGAGCGAATGACGACATAACACCTCTGGTGCCTGCTAACCATCCTATTCTCTGCTGCCTCTTGGTTTTCTGGCCGCGGTCTGACTGAGGCGCTCCTCTCTTTGCCTTTCCGAGGCACGGTGGGTGCCGCACCAAACTCGGGCGCTGTTTCTGTAAGAGCACGGCCAGCAGCAGACCGAGGGGAGGAGAAGCGCTGCGAGGTGCCCGGCCGTGCACCTGGCTCCTTCCTCAGCGGCCGCGCTCAACTCGTGACCGCCAGCCCTCGGACCGCGGCTCCTCAGCCATTTTGGGCCGAGGCGCTGGGCTGGGAGGCGGCGCGGGCAGGGCTCGGCTGAGAGCGGCCAAGCCAAGGCCGGGCTCCGCGCGCCCCGTTAACGGCCGCGTGCCTCACGCCGCCGCCCCGCACATGCCCAGTGCTGGGGCCGTGAGTCAGTGGCGGCGCGGCTGACGGGGCAGGGGCG